>NW_020525149.1:0-291435 GCF_003368295.1 Carassius auratus | reverse complement strand
CTTTCCGCCAGCTGATTCCCCGCAGACCCAGGGAGTCTGAACGCCGGCAAGCGCCCGTGCGTTCTCGCTCAACCTCCTCTCACCGCCATGCGAGCAGCCTCTCGAGAGGAACCCACACCTATGGCGCCTCCTCGTAAGGATTGGGGGCCCCTAGGGTTTTCCTCCGGCGCACCAGCGTCAAACGTAAACGTTTGAACCTGGCCTCGACGGCTAAAGCCTCTCGTCTCGGGGTACCGAATAGCAGCTCCTGCATCTTTTTGCTGCTTGCCAGGGGACTGTGCCCTCCGCTAGAGAGCGCTGTCGGACCGCTTTCGCGCATCCTACACTCTCATTGCAGTCCCCATGCTCAAACATTGATTGTCTCCGCCCGCAAACAGCCGCCTCAGCAACATTGATCGAGCTGTAATGACAGACGCTCCCTCAGACACTCTGCGCAATCCTGCTTTCGGAGTGCGAGAGCCGACTCAAGGACCCTACACAAACGGCCCGTTTATGACGGCTCGCGCAGCCGCCGCTTTTTCGCTAGCGGCAGAGCCCGATGTTCCATCTGTTGGCCTAATTCCTGCCGTGGACACGTTTCAGGATTATACTCAACTGAACGCAACGATTCTGGCGCATACGCTTCCCCGGTGCACGAACACCACGGGTTTTTCGTGTCCGGTCGTTTTAACGCGTATGACAGCGTTGCAGGGAGCGGAAGTTTGAAACCGCTGATATTGTTTCGGGCCGCGTGGGAACCGCTTGCCGGCATTTCTCAATGGGTGTTACGCACGGTTTGTCACGGATCACCATTCAGTTTCGGAAAGGCCCGCCTCCTTTCCGCGGAATTCTCTCCACTACGGTGAAGTCTACGGAAATGGCGGTGCTGCGACAGGAAATGTCAGCTCTGCTGAGCAAAGGGGCTATAGAAGAAGTACACCCCTCCTCAGATGGAGACAGGTTTTTACAGCCGTTATTTCGTGGTACCGAAAAAGGAACGGCGGATTACGGCCCATTCTGGATTTACGCCGTCTGAATCTTGCACTCAGACCGATCAAATTCAAGAGTTGACGGTGAAATCTATTCTGTCTCAGATCCAAACCAGACGATTGGTTTGTTACGATCGATCTGAAGGATGCGTATTTCCATATTCAGATCGTTCAAAGACACAGGAAATTCCTCAGATTCGCTTTTAGAGGGCAAAGCGTATCAGTACCCGCGTTCTTCCCTTTGGCTTGGCTTTAGCGCCCCGTACTTTCTCAAAATGCATGGACGCAGCTCTGGCCCCGTTGCGGCTCCAGGGCGTTCGTGTGTTGAATTATTTGGACGATTGGCTGGTGCTAGCGCAATCGCGGACTCAAGCACACTCTCACCGAGATCTTGTGCTGAATCATTTGAACAGCCTGGGCTTACGAACAAATTTCAAGAAAAGTGTTTTAACTCCCTCTCAACGGATAACTTTTCTGGGAATAGATCTGGACTCTCGCGCGATGACAGCGAAGCTTTCTCTCCGCGCGCTCAGTCGATTGCGTCATGCGTGCGGCACTTCAAAGTGGGTCGCACGGTGACCCGTGAGATTGTGCCTCAGGCTCTGGGTCTAATGGCAGCAGCATCCCCCGTGATTCGTCTGGGATTGCTTCAAATGCGCCCCTTTCAGTGGTGGGCGAAAAGGCGGAATATTTCACCCCGTTGTCTCCCGCATCGCACGATTTCGGTGACACGGCGGTGTGTGATGTCGCTAAAAAATTTGGATGTCAACCGAATTTCTCCTGTCAGGAGTGCGACTGGGAATATATGCTTTCCGAGAGACTGTCACGACGGACGCGTCTTTGACTGGTTGGGGAGCTGTGTGTCGAGGGCGGCCAGCCCACGGAGTATGGACAGCGGCTCAGCGCAGCTGGCACATAAACAGACTGGAATTACTGGCAGTTTTTCTGGCTCTCCAGTATTTCACGGATCTGCTGATCGGCCGTCATGTGCTGCTCAGATCAGACAACACAGCGGTTGTGTCTTATCTGAACCATCAAGGAGGATTGCACTCTCGCCCCCTGTGCAGGCTGGCGAGGCATGTTCTTCTGTGGTCTCGGAACAAGTTTCTATCGATCCGGGCCATTCATGTCCCCGGACGATTGAATTTCGGAGCGGACTTGCTATCCAGACAGGCTCTGGAACAGGGAGAATGGCGATTACACCCCCAGACGGTGGATCTTTTATGGCGGATATTCGGCAAAGCGAAAGTGGATTTATTCGCGTCGAGCATGACTACGCATTGCCCGCTATGGTTCTCCCTACGCTCACCATCGCCCCTGGGCGTGGATGCGTTAGCTCACAGCTGGCCCAGGACCAGTCTGTATGCTTTTCCTCCGATTCGTTTGATCCCAGCGGTATTATGCAGAATACGGCGGGACAGAGTGGAACAGCTGCTGCTGGTGGCTCCGCGATGGCACACGCAGCCGTGGTTTGCGGATCTGATCAGTCTGCTAGCGGGCTCTCCGTGGGAGATTCCCCTCAGACAGGATTTATTATCACAAGCACAGGGGCTGATTTGGCACCCGAGGCCAGATCTGTGGAAACTGTGGGCGTGGCCATTGAGCGGAGTGCATTAGTATGTCCCGGTCTTTCTGTCGAAACCACTGAGACTATATTGAATTCTAGAGCAGCTTCTACGAGACGCTTATATGCTTTCAAGTGGAGACTGTTTACAGCCTGGTGTGGCAATCATAATGTGGATCCAGTTTACTGCCCAGTGGCTTCAGTGCTGGAGTTCCTCCAGGAGCGTTTTTTCGGATGGCGTTACACCAGCCACTTTAAAGGTTTACGTGGCAGCCATTTCAGCTTACCACGAATACATAGGCGGTGCCTCTGTGGGGCGTCATCCGTTAGTTTCTCGTTTCATACAGGGTGCGCGGCGGCTGAGGCCTTTCCGCCCTGTGCGAGTTCCTTCATTGGGATTTATCCATTGTATTGTTAGGTTTATCAGGGCATCCGTTTGAGCCCTTGGAAACCGTATCGGATAAATTCCTGACACTCAAGACACTTCTTCTCATAGCTTTATCCTCCCTCAAGAGAGTTGGGGATTTACAGGCTCTTTCTGTTTTCACCCTCATGCATGGAATTTGCACCGGGCCTTGTGAAGGTGCTGCTGCGGCCCAGGCCTAACTATGTTCCTAAAGTCGCAGCTAACCCCTTTCGCTTTCAGCAAGTGGTTCTGGAAGCTTTTTCACCTGCTGAGGCTGGGGTCAGGAGATCTAAGTCTTTGCCCTGTGAGAGCTTTAAAGACTTATGTGGATCGTACAGCCCCTTGGCGTGAATCTGACCAGCTGTTTGTCTGCTTTGGACATAAAAGTAAGGGCCATGCGGTTACAAAGCAGCGCATGTCCCATTGGCTGGTGGAGGCAATTTCTTTGGCCTATGAGGCGCGCGGACTCGCTTCGCCCTTAGGGATTAAGGCTCATTCCACCTCGAGCTGTAGCTTCTTCTCAAGCTTTTCTCAGTGGTTCTTCTATGGATGATATCTGTGCTGCGGCAGGATGGTCCTCACCGAGCACCTTTATCAAGTCCTACAGTCTGGATGTGAGGATGGCCCCTGGCTCCCGGGTTCTCTCCGCTTGAGCAGATGCTTCCTCGGATCTCAGTTATCAGGTACGTCAGGCGTTTTGGTATATCGTTCCCATATGTGGTGACGTCACCGCAGCATCGAAGTGACCTATGATAGGGAACATCTCGGTTACGTATGTAACCTTGGTTCCCTGAATAGGGAACGAGATGCTGCGGTTCTGGCCGTTCCGTACCTTGATAACTTCTTCATCTTCAGTCATGAAATCTGAGCGAAATGGCGCGCTGCACCCAGGTATATCATGCGTGCGCATGCGTAGGGTGGTGCTATGCGCCATTTGGCCAATAGGATTGGCGGGATGGTATAGGGCTTCAGACATTCGTCACACCGGAGGTGTTCCCATATGTGGTGACGTCACCGCAGCATCTCGTTCCCTATTCAGGGAACCAAGGTTACATACGTAACCGAGATGTTCGACGTGAAGCAGGAATACAGAGGGCAAACAACAAGAGCAGTCGCTTGCATTCGGGGCGGAGTTAAAAACAGACACGTCCAGCCTTTCAAGCAGGTGTCCTGACGTATCCTTCGCGTCAGACTTTCCTGCCAGGTGTCCTGACATTTTATCCTACCCGTCAGATTTTCCTACCCGGGTTTACTGCGCATCAAAGTGCCGCTACAGAAAACTCGCTCTGCTTGACAAAGGGATACTAAAGCTTAAAGCTTGAACCATTTTTCACGTTTGTTCTTGAGCTAACAAGCTTGAAAAAATGGTTCAAGCTTTAAGCTTTAGTCTCCCTTTGGCAAGCAGAGCGAGTTTTACTGTAGCGGCCCCTTCATTTTCGTAGAAAAGACACAGAGAGTTATCGACGGGTGCCTTCGATTTATTTTAAGATGCAATAAAACTTAATTGCTGAAGTAGCCTATTCGTTGTCTCAATTCTTTGTTGCAAATGTTCTCCATGCATCATAACACTGTGTTTACACATTAACTTCATAGCACCATAAGATGTAAAATAAGGTCTTATTTTATCCCTTTTTTCATCTTTCCCTGCAGGTCCTGCTGCACCACAAAAGATCTGCAGCAAACCGCAGAAATCAAGAATAAGAAAAATGCTGCAATAGTTCTATAAATTAGACTAATTAAAATAAACAACAAATTAAGATTTAAAATGATTTATTTATTTTTGTAGTGTACTTACACAAATCCTTTGATGGCAGCATTTCTTCATCGGTCACTCTGCACTGGACAGGGGCGTAGATGATGCGGGGGACGTTTCCCCCCCACTTTTATCATCACGGAAATTCGTCCCCCGCACTTTTTCGTGCAAGTGTGTTCGTATAGAGGGTTTCAAGAGCTGGTGTGAATAAATATAGTTTTAAACTCAGAGAGTCATGATAGTCTGCGAATGACCTGATGTTTTTCTGACCGAGAAGGCGAAATGAGCATCACGGAGCGCTAAACTCTCCTGCAGTGTGTGTGTGTGTGTGTGTGTGTGTTTCATTCATACTCGAAGTCATAACAGGAAACTCCTAATATGGAAAACAGCGTCCAGCTATTGCTGTATGAAAACAGTTGTTTTCGGTTTAGTTTTTTTTTTTCAAATCCAAAAAAATCTCCAGCAGGTGATAAATAAAGTAGGCTATTATATGAACAATACAGTGCTAATTGACATAGCATTTATTAGGCCTACAGTATAGAAACTATTCTGACTTATTATGTGATAAAAAGTGTTTGTAGTATATGAACAAATCGTTATTACTATTTGTTAATGTCCAGCAGTTCTGAATTTCTAAGACAATTAAAAGCTAGAAATTAGAGAAAAATAATATTTGCCTGCACTACCAGTAAAAATGTTTAGAACAGTAAGCTTGTTCATGTTTTTTTTAAAGAAGTCTCTTCTGTTCACCAAGCCTGCATTTATTTGATCCAATGTACAGCAAATCAGTGAAATTTTGAAATATTTTTACTACCCTATACAAAATTGCTGTTTATATTTGAATATATTTCATAATGTAATTTATTTCAAAGCTGAATTTTTTTGCATCATTACTCCAGTCACACGATCCTTCAGAAATAATTCTGCTAATTATGCTTTTGCTGTACTTTGGATGAAATATAGCGCAGGCTTGGTGAGCAGATACTTTTTTCAAAACGTTAAAAATCTTACTGTTAAAAAAACTGCTGGTAGGATATATAGATTACAGAAATGTAATATCGTAATGTTATACAGTATGTATATATATATATATATATATATATATATATATATATATATATATATATATATATATATATATATATATATATATATATACACACACACACACACACACAAACACACTGTTTGTGTGTGTGTGTGTGTGTAATTTTCTGTCCCCCATCACTTCTGAAAAGATGGCTACGCCCCTGGCACTGGATAAACACACGTGTGTCTCATCTGTCCCTGTAACATCCAGACAAGTCAAGTCACTTCTGTGATTTATCTGCTCAATACTGCATTTACATGTTTAGTTAGTTGCTGACTCGTTTTTTTATCCAGCACAAATTATCCTTAAATTATCAATATTGCAAATGGACAAAATACAATAGATAATGTAAAATAGATTATGTTTAGTTCCTTTACGTAGATTTGTTTGTTTACATGACTTGCACTACTCTAACAAATTTCATTTCAGTTGAACAACACTATTTAATGCACAATGTAATATTCCTATATTATAACAATTACCTACAGAGGGCGCAAACGGTCTGCTGCTGTTTCATGTGATTCAACTACGTTTAAATTCATTTAATTTTAATATTTTTACCACGTGCAAAGTCAGAAGCTGTACATTACTGTGATGTTCAAATACACAATACGACAATTGCCAGACAGAAAACTGCTGCTGGTGTTTCGATTTATGACATATCAACACAAATTTAGAGTGGAAATGAAGCATCCTCGGCCTCCGATCCCAGGCATTCTGCTCCTTAAGGCATTGGAAAAATTATCCAATATTTATATGAGTCCTACTTCTTGGCTTTAGCCCTCTTTTGTTTTTAATCCAACATTTTATCTTTCTGTGGCTTGGCTCGGTTAAGTCCATCCTGTGCACTGAACGCTCTCTCCTCCAAATCATGAGAAGACAAACTCCTTACTGCTGACTGGATACAAGTTTATTTTGCTATTCGACCTAAATCAGCTTTTCCCACCTTTAAATGATTTACGTTTCAAATAAAGTGAGTTTTCCCAGATTAACTTTATTCACCCTCAGGTTGTTCCAAACCTGTATGAGTTGTTCTGTTGAACACAAAGGAAGATATTTGGAAGAATGACAGAATCAAACAGATCTCGGTCCCCATTGACTTCCATAGTAGGAAAAAAATATATACTATGGTAGTCAATGGGGACTGAGATCTGTTTGGTTACAAACATTCTTCCAAATATCTTCTTTTGTGTTCAACCATTATAAGTCCACAAAACCGGAAGTGCACATGAGGTGTCAGTTGGGAAGGTCCTTAATTATGATGAACACAGTATGATATTGCATTTCACAAAGAAAAAAAAAGTTATCTTGCCATATTCTCTTGGTTGCAGTTGATGTTAGAATCAGTGTATCCATGGTCACTCTCCAGAGAAAACTACATTGTGGATTTACATTGCAGAAAGAAGCTGGTCACTGATTTCTTTGGGACAAATGGCTGATAAACATGAGGTCATCATTGTAAAGTTTTATTATTTAAATTTAAAAACAATAGTCATAAAATCAACATACACTTTAACACTATAAGGGTCCCTGATGTCAGCACACACTTTTGTGTTTCTTAGTGGAGAAGAAAACATGTTGCGATTCTGTGGAAAGAAAAACATAATTAATCCTTTGATCCACTGATGTGCTTAAGCCATTTTTTCCTCATAATCTGTAAAAAGTCTTGTATGTCCTGTATGAATAACACAAAATTGGCCTGTGTAATACATTTTTCCCCCCACAATGCCATGTAATTTTACTGTACTGTGTCATTTAAGTGAACACACATCAAGCAATGACAGGTTCTAGTAGTGAAAAAAACTAGATTTGTACATTTTGATGGTTCACAAAGGTAGTTGATCTTGTTGACCAATGAAGCAGAAATATGGTTTTAACTGATCAGTGATCTTTATAATTTAGGCTCAGTTTTAATGAGTCATATTTGGAAAAAATAGAGTGATGTTATATAGGCCTTGTCTCAAATTGGCCTGATAGCAAGCCCTCTCAAAAAACACAAACACTAAAAACAAATAAAAAACACAAAAAAATATATACTTAATGTTTAAGATATTTAATGATTTTGATAGGTTATACTTTATGAAAAACTTAACAATTTGCTAAAGGTGTCATTATACACTGGTGTTCTCGTTATGTTGGTTTGACTATAGGTGCCACCAGAATGTGCTGCTTCAAGTGAATTGAAAGAACAAATCAAAGTTCATGATTCAACTTATTCAGAGTTTAGAAAAGCTTCTCCCCTCACTAGCCTAGACAACAATGTCTGAAAATAATTACATTAGCAATATTTAATTAATAATTATAATATAATATATATAATATAATAATTTATAATAAATTTTTCCCTAGTCAATTAAATGCACTCTATAGTAGTAATGTCTTTAGTTTCTTAATTGTTTTAAGGAAAATCAGTACTGAAAAATAAATGGTTGTCATTTGGAGAATCTGGGACATTTACTAGAAAGCACTTTTTCAAAGGAAGAACGACACAGCAGGTTTAATGTGAGCAGCCAAACATTATAATATAAAGATACAATTGATCAGCTGTTTGCTCTTACCTGGTAACACTGGTTTATCAAAGTAGGTTCAGCTGAGTCGGCAACGTCTTTAAAGGAATAAAAAAATAAAATAAAGCATTATGTACTTTTAGATTGAAGACTACATCAATATTATAGTAAGGTGCTTCCTATTACAATCATATTTGAAATGTTTGACTGTGTTAATAAAGAACTGTTCAGATATTCACTTACTGTTTCATCATCCTCAGTTGCTTCTCGTGGGGTGCGACATTCACCTGCTATATAAAAAGTATAAGTACAGCTATTGTTAATTATAGTAACGTTAAAATAAGCATTTAATGCAATTTTATAATAAGAATTTAGTTCTTACATTTCTTAGAACGACTTGCTTTATGTTTTCTGTATATGATGTATGCTGATATAATAGCCACAGTGACAACAGCTACAAGAACTATAGTGACTCCAACTATAAGACCAACCGAAGTCACTTTCTCACATTCAGCATCAGAGGACGATGTTCCTGGTTTCATTTCTGTAAGTCCCATAGTCTCACATCTGAAGAGATTTAATTCAGTAATATTAGTATGTCAAGTTTTAGAGTAATCTTTAAATGAAATTGACACTTCTCACTTTGAATGTGGTAAGCAGGCCGTCAGAGAGCCATTTGAATAAGTTCCATCTGTGCAGCCTGCACATACTGTATCAGTAAATGCTGTTCCTGTAAAATAGAAAATGTATTGTACATAAATCAGTAAAACTGATTTTTTTGTTGTAATTACTAGGGTTAAATACATTAGCTAAAACGCATTTTGTCCCTGTTTTTAAAATTCTACAATTGAGTATATATCCACTCACCTGTCTGTTTGATATATTGTCCAGGTTTACATTCGGTGTGTTCCACTGCTAATGCACAGGATGCTTTATTTAGTTTAATGCAATGAAATCCTTCCTGAGGCTCACAAATTGTATCTGCAGAGCGTGTACAGTCCTTTTTATCTTTTAAGTGTTGGACTGTGGACACAAAAACAAAGCAACTCATCATATTGAAAGTGTAAATACATTACAGAGCACTTCCTTATTACAGTTTTATATCTCTTTACCATCAGTTAATGGGCACACACCTGTATCACACACAGTGCAGGAAAAACATTCTGTGAGTCTATTGGGTTCATCTGTGTAAGTTGATTGAGGACAAGGAAAACATGTTGTACTGGTGTCAGCAGTACAATGCCAATAAACATGGTACCCTACAAGAAAGGTAAACAAGTTTTTCCTTGAAAGAAAGTGATTGCATATCAAACAAACACTTTCAAGAAAAAAATTCTGGTCAAGTGACCTCTTTGCTGCATCACATGATTTATCAGCTGATTTGACATTTCTAGTCACGTGTGTCTTACAACCACAGTTATTCAAAACATAGCCATAACAGCATTTTAACAAAACTGAATCAATAGTTTAAATGACTTGTGTAATACATGTTTGAAAACAGTGTATCTTTGTGCTGCCTGTATTTAAAACATAACTTTTAACTTTAAATTATAACTTAACTGTTGGATCTATTAACTATATTATTGTAAAATTATTACTCTATTATTTGTTATATTGGTTAACATTACTCACAGCTAGAATACACTACACAACTTTTAAAATCTTCATAAATTTGAAAACACTAGGCATTATACATTATGGTTACTGAGGAAAACCCGGACATAAATATTAAACATGTTTGATCTCCAACTGGATAAAATCAATTGTTTACCATTATACACTATTTTCTGCAAAATATGTAAATTTTGCCTGCCCACAAGTTGAAGACTGGCTTAGGCTTTTGGCAACTAACATCAACTTCTCCAGACTGCAAACACTGGGAAAAAATCTGTCCAGAGTTTGTGCAGTGTATTCCAGCTTTTATTGTACAGAATCTAAAGTAAATATTTGTACTTTACCAGGAGCACAGATGGGGCAACATTTTCCATCTATTTCATATTCAGCACGGGCACATCCACAGAAGGAAAGTTCAAAATTACTGGCGATGATGACAGCAATGGTGGATATAATGGTCCTCAGCAAAAACATGTCCATATAAAGTGCAAAGGAGGATTATTTAGTCCATTTTAGTCCATCAAAGTGAAAAAGGAAAAACGTTTCACCCTCAGATTTCATGAATCTATTTCTTTCTTTACAACTTCAACTTAAATAATGAGTTAAATCGCGGTACTTGCATTCCTGTTCACTGACAGGTACTTTAGGTCTCTGATTATGTCCATATAAAGGTTTCCCTGCCTTTAGGTGATCAGTCTGATGGAGTCTTAAGATGCTTTGACAGAAAACCCCACCAAATTCTTGTTCCTCTGCATACTCAGCATGACTCCTCTTGGGTAAGTACAGCCATCAGTTGAATTCTGTAAAGAGTTCAAATAATAAATAAGAGTTAAAAGATTATAATTTAATAAGAAAAGCAAAAAACAACAAATACATAATCATTTCACATGCAATCTATAATACACAGTAGCAAAAAAAAAAAGTCCCCATTAATTATAAGGTTTGAGAAAAAAACTAAAATGCCTATGCAAAAACAATGTAAGAGAACAAAATAAAATAACTAACATATGCATTTATTAAGACAGGCATTACATATCAAATGTGCAACAAAAATGGGATACACAGGCTTGGAGAAATCTTTTCACTGACCATTTTAGACTAAAAGGGAAATAAACTAAGATATTCCTGTTTATTAAGTTCTAGCTTGTTCTGTGCGTGCTTTCATTTTCTATTTTAGGGCTTACATGAACAACAGACATGTTAAAACAGATCCAATCAAGCATAATTCATAACTTAAAGTAGACCTACAGTTGTGCTCAATTATTTACACCCTTGGTAAATATGATCCAAGAAAGCTGTAAAAATAAGTCTGCATCGTTTATCAATATCATCTTTTATTAAAAAAATATTAACAATTAACAACACGGACCTGGAAATAGAAATGAGCTGGATGAGAAAATGTCTCTGAATTATTGTCAGATGTTCTCCAAGCTCTTCAGGTATTATGGGTTAAAAGCCTGTGTGCTTAATGCGTATTTATCAAGACGTTATAATAGTTATCATTTCGAAAATGAAAACCAACAAGGTCTAAAAAGCAAACCATCAAATAATTTGCAACCTTTTCGATTTTTTTTATTTATAAATATAAATGAAAATTGGACACACTTATAAAGAGTTTTTCAAAGTCGGTGTTGCATAACCACATTTTCAAAAACGTTATTTCTACTCGAAAGAATAATGTAACACAGGCATAGTTTGGTAAAACACTAGTTTTACCAACGGTAAAATCAAGGACTAGGCATACCCACAAAAAAAAAATCTCACCAAAGAAAGAAAATTATCCGGCCAGTCACAGAGTTAATGACGGTAGGTGCGTTCGACGTGAAGCAGGAATACAGAGGGCAAACAACAAGAGCAGCCGCTTGCATTCGGGGCGGAGTTAAAAACAGAAACGTCCAGCATTTCAAGCAGGTGTCCTGACATATCCTTCGCGTCAGACTTTCCTGCCAGGTGTCCTGACATTTTATCCTACCCGTCAGATTTTCCTACCCGGGTTTACTGCGCATCAAAGTGCCGCTACAGAAAACTCGCTCTGCTTGACAAAGGGAGACTAAAGCTTAAAGCTTGAACCATTTTTTCACGTTTGTTCTTGAGCTAACAAGCTTGAGAAAATGGTTCAAGCTTTAAGCTTTAGTCTCCCTTTGGCAAGCAGAGCGAGTTTTACTGTAGCGGCCCCTTCATTTTCGTAGAAAAGACACAGAGAGTTATCGACGGGTGCCTTCGATTTATTTTAAGATGCAATAAAACTTAATTGCTGAAGTAGCCTATTCGTTGTCTCAATTCTTTGTTGCAAATGTTCTCCATGCATCATAACACTGTGTTTACACATTAACTTCATAGCACCATAAGAAGTAAAATAAGGTCTTATTTTATCCCTTTTTTTCATCTTTCTCTGCAGGTCCTGCTGCACCACAAAAGATCTGCAGCAAACCGCAGAAATCAAGAATAAGAAAAATGCTGCAATAGTTGTATAAATTAGACTAATTAAAATAAACAACAAATTAAGATTCAAAATTATTTATTTCTTTTTGTAGTGTACTTACACAAATCCTTTGATGGCAGCATTTCTTCATCGGTCACTCTGCACTGGACAGGGGCGTAGATGATGCGGGGGACGTGTCCCCCCCCCACTTTTATCATCACGGAAATTCGTCCCCCGCACTTTTTCATGCAAGTGTGTTCGTATAGAGGGTTTCAAGAGCTGGTGTGAATAAATATAGTTTTAAACTCAAAAGAGTCATGATAGTCAGCGAATGACCTGATGTTTTTTCGGACCGAGAAGGCGAAATGAGCATCACGGAGCGCTAAACTCTCCTGCAGTGTGTGTGTGTGTGTGTTTCATTCATACTCGAAGTCATAACAGGAAACTCCTAATATGGAAAACAGCGTCCAGCTATTGCTGTATGAAAACAGTTGTTTTCGGTTTAGTTTTTTCAAATCCAAAAAAATCTCCAGCAGGTGATAAATAAAGTAGGCTATTATATGAACAATACAGTGCTAATTGACATAGCATTTATTACAGTATAGAAACTATTCTGACTTATTATGTGATAAAAAGTGTTTGTAGTATATAAACAAATCGTTATTACTATTTGTTAATGTCCAGCAGTTCTGAATTTCTAAGACAATTAAAAGCTAGAAATTAGAGAAAAATAATATTTGCCTGCACTACCAGTAAAAATGTTTAGAACAGTAAGCTTGTTCATGTTTTTTTTTAAAGAAGTCTCTTCTGTTCACCAAGCCTGCATTTATTTGATCCAATGTACAGCAAATCAGTGAAATTTTGAAATATTTTTACTACCCTATACAAAATAGTAGCCTGACTACGTCAAACTTCCTACTTCCGCTCAATTTCATTTCGCTTCTGTACTCACTGTCTACGAAGCAAAGTTGCAGAGTCTGCTATTACCAGGCTAACAAAGTAGCTGTTTTATATTTGAATATATTTCAAAATGTAATTTATTGAGATTTCAAAGTTGATTTTTTTTTTGCATCATTACTCCAGTCACACGATCCTTCAGAAATAATTATGCTAATTATGCTTTTGCTGTACTTTGGATTAAATATAGGCAGGCTTGGTGAGCAGATACTTTTTTCAAAACGTTAAAAACTGCTGGTAGGATATATAGATTACAGAAATGTAATATCGTAATGTTATACAGTATGAATGTATATATATATATATATATATATATATATATATATATATATACACACACACACACACAAATACACTGTTTGTGTGTGTGTGTGTGTGTGTGTGTGTGTGTAATTTTCTGTCCCCCATCACACGTGTGTCTCATCTGTCCCTGTAACATCCAGACAAGTCAAGTCACTTCTGTGATTTATCTGCTCAATACTGCATTTACATGTTTAGTTAGTTGCTGACTCGTTTTTTATCCAGCACAAATTATCCTTAAATTATCAATATTGCAAATGGACAAAATACAATAGATAATGTAAAAGAGATTATGTTTAGTTCCTTTACGTAGATTTGTTTGTTTACATAACTTGCACTACTCTAACAAATTTCATTTCAGTTGAACAACACTATTAAATGCACAATGTAATATGCCTATATTATAACAAATACCTACAGAGGGCGCAAACGGTCTGCTGCTGTTTCATGTGATTCAACTACGTTTAAGTTAATTTAATTTTAATATTTTACCACGTGCAAAGTCAGAAGCTGTAAAATTACTGTGATGTACAAATACACAATACGACAATTCCCAGACAGAAAACTGCTGCTGTGTTCGATTTATGACATATCAACACAAATTTAGAGTGGAAACGAAGCATCCTCGGCCTCCAATCCCAGGCATTCTGCTCCTTAAGGCACTGGAAAAATTATCCAATATTTATATGAGTCCTACTTCTTGGCTTTAGTCCTCTTTTGTTTTTAATCCAACATTTTATCTTTCTGTGGCTTGGCTCGGTTAAGTCCATCCTGTGCACTGAACGCTCTCTCCTCCAAATCATGAGAAGACAAACTCCTTACTGCTGACTGGATACAAGTTTGTTTTGCTATTCGACCTAAATCAGCTTTTCCCACCTTTAAATGATTTACGTTTCAAATAAAGTGAGTTTTCCCAGATTAACTTTAAACAACCCAAAGTCACTGCTTATGCAGAGGAAGAGTTTAGCCAAGGGGTATCCAAACTACAGACCGTGGATTAATTTTAAGTGGCCCGCAGGTAACTTAAAGGCGCTGTATGTAAGTTTTTTATTTTCTACAGCATAAAAATACCATATGTTTGCTGCCACCAAGCACTCCAGTACTTGTTTGTAGCGTCATGTGTACCTTCCATGCAGAGGTGCCATGGCCATTTAAATGTTTTGAGCCAAGTGGATTTAGAATGCAGCTACCAAAAGTGGGTACTGTCCACATCATAGTAGCAAGTTTTTTGGAGAGGACAGTATATCATATGTGGCATTATGGCATTATGTAGCATTATGTTAGAACACTGGCGCATCTAGATGCATATATATATATATATATATATATATATATATATATATATATATATATATATATATATATATATATATATATATATATATATATATATATATAAGAAACTGTTTTTATTTATATTTTTATTCTGTTATTATATTTTATTGTCATCTCACATCATGGATCAGCATCTTCTATAATGTCTTTCTATAATAAAAAATATATATGTGATATAATTAATATAAATCAATCAAAAAAAAAAAAAAAAACAATAAGGTGGCGATAAGCACCAAGTATGTAAATGGCCATTGGACAAAAGAAAGCTTTTTTTAGCATCCGTTATGTTACATTAATAATAACTATTCCCGGGCTCCAGTTGACACACACATTTGAAGATGGAATGGAGCGTGTTGCATTGTAGGAAACAGAATCCCATGCAGTGTCCTCAGATGCATGCAACATATTTCAGCAAATGTAGTTGGTAATCTGGGAATTCCATGCATACAGTAAATTAACATACTTTTCACAGGATACATATTGTATATACTGCAAGATAGGAGAAGGACTTTTATGGTATGGTAGTAGCTACCAATTTCAGTGTACTTGAATTATATTTAGCAGATTCTGTCAAATATAGTATTTGGGTATTCCATGCATACAGAAAAGCCCAACACCCCTTCTATCTTAAAAGGTTTTAAAATCAGCACTGCACATTTTGTATATCTCCATCTTCTAAAACATCTGATTCAACCAATCAGGCTCATTATTAGAGACTGCAAGATCTGAACTGAGTCTGTCGTATAAGGCAGACATACTGTGAGGCCTCCAGGACAGATTTGAAAATCCCAGGCATAGATGTTCGATACTTAACCTCACCTAATTGAAGGTCTTCATCTACTTATTGGCTCCTCCTATTTGGACGTCTTCATGCTTCAGTGAGGCCAACATGGAATTCTCCTGAAGTCTTGCAGATATCAATTTAAGCCATATTAAGAACGGATTAAGTATTCATAATGTCTGTACAGGAATACTGTGAACGTATAAGATATATTGCAGATTCCTACTGTATACTCAGTTGTGAGAGGTGATCAGATTTTACTTGGCACAAAACACATACATGTATTTACTGTGAATAATATAGTGATGCCATGATATTTGCTAGTTTATTAGCTCTTTTTGCAGTGAACTTCAACCATCAAACATTCTGAATGTTGGTACAAAACTTGTCTGAAAGAGAAATGTCATGAGTTATTAATGTTTCTTAAATGTGTGATGTACAGTATTATGAAGCAAATAGCTTGTCAGTATACTACTAGAATTTACAGATTATTTATTCAAAGTATATACATATAAATAGGGTGATATCAGGTAAAATGGGCCATTTAAGGTTTGGGGGTCCCAGCCCCTCTGGAATTTAGAACCAAAGACTAAAAAGGATTTCATATTGTCATAACTGTGCTTGACAAATAAGAGGTGATTTGATTGGTTTATAGTTGCTATGGTGGGCGAGGCAATTTTTCTTAAGACTGCGCCTGAAAGCTGCATGGTAAGTAGCCTGGCATACCAAATCTAACTTAACTATTATAAGGATTATTATATTATAAATCTGTGTAAATAACTCTAAATAAAATATCTACTATTATTACTGTTGGGGGAGTCATGGTGAGTGTGTGTGTGTGTGTAATGGTAGTGGATATTTTATTTACAGTGAGTATGGCAAACGAGAAGGAAGCGAGAGGAGAAGAGAGGGGGAGAAGGAAAGAGAGAGGAAGTGTTATTTTCTTTCTGTTCAGTCTGTGAGATCGGTCACATTCACTGACTTGATCTCGGTGCCATCAGAAAGAGAGTGAAGCCACCATCATAACCTCACAAGTGAACAACAAATGGAATATATTAAAACAAAAAAAGTAATCCAGCAAGCAACCAGCCAAGCAAGCCAGCAAGTACCCGGGCAGCAAGCAACCAAAAAAAAAAAAAAAAAAAAAAAAGAAGGGCAAGAGAAGCAAATCACCTTGCAAAGCCTACAACACCCACTATGGTGACCCAAATGACCCTTAGGCTATTGAGGAATGGGTAAAATGTGATCCATGTTCTGCCTGGTGGTGAAAAGAATTGTATCTGTGATGACGATGGTTTCATTCGCAAAGACTGTGTTTGAAAAATGTTTTCATCACACACACACACAAATCAGTTATAAATTTTGAATGTGAATTTTTGTAATTTGCACATTTCGTTCTAAATTTATTGTTCACACACACACACACACACACACACACACACTTGCTGGTTATGGGTCACTGAGAATGCAGAAACCACAGCAACATCCTGTCCTGATGAGACAGTAAGGGCAGGTGGAGTGAGGGAGAGTCTCATCTGTGTCGTTCGAGCATTTACAGGATGCTGTTGTGGACGCATCCTCATTCCTCAGATCCTACAAAAATACTGATAATCGTTTTCTAAAAAAAAAGTCAGTAAAGCACACAAAATTAATATAGATTTCAGTAACATATAGTTGGTAGGTGTCACCCACAACCAAAAAGTTTTGAATCAACAACTGAATATTGTTTAATGTAATTTTTCATGTAAACACATGACTTTCACAAGCTTTCAAAAATGTATTAGTCCAAGTTGTATTTATTAACATCAGTTAATTACAAAAGCAACAACATAACTACATGAGATAACAATTAAAAATACTTCTACAGCTTTTATTAATCTTAGTAAATGTTAATCTTAAAATGTAGAAATTTAAATAAAGTCATCAAAAAAGCAACTGCTTTGAAAATAACAATTTCTTTCTTCTCCAGTTCCCCAAAATATATATTTGGCATTACCCAGTCAACTTGACAAGCAGTGAATAGAATGAATCACTATTTACCAACACGAGAGCATAAGAAAAGCACTTTCTTTAAAGGAATGAGATGTTTCTCTCAGCTGCAGGTCAATATATTGAGAGGGTGGGCAACAATAATGAATAAAACATGAGAAAAAACTTGTGACTTGACCGGTTGTGTGCGATTCTTTGCATAGTGGATACAAAGTATCCCATTGTTAAAGGGTTAATTCAACCCAAAATGAAAATGCTGTAAGATATCCTTCCATTTTGTAGCTACCACTTTAGTCCCTTTCACACTGCACGTCGGACCCGGCAAATTGCCGGAACATTGCCGGGTCGCCTTCTGTGTGAAAGCAAACACGTTCCGGGATTGATTCCGACATTGAACCTGGGTTGGGGACCTAGTAACATTGCCGGGTTCAGTCTCGGGACAAGCACGGTGTAAACAAAAGCCAGATCTAATTCTGTGTCTTAGTGATGACGCATGTATCGCAGTGTGAAAGGGGCTTTTGATGCCTCAAAAACTTCATAAAGAGAAAACTAATCCATATGAATCTTGCGGTTTAGTTTTAATTTTCTGAAGACATATTTAGTGCAAAATTAAAATTCAGTTATAAAATTTACATTTGTAATTTTCTACACTAGTTTTGTACGTTTACACGTTCACTAGTTAAGTATGCAAATTAAAAACATTTTAACACTTTAAAAGTTGCAAAATTAAAATGTACAACCCAAATATATTAGAGGTGTTTAACATGTCCAAGCAAAAACTGTAGCAAAATTATCTTGGGATTGCATTTTCATCATAATACTGTGGCAAAATGCAGTGTTAGTTTCAGAAAACATTCTGAGCTATAAATGCAGCAAAAGGGTAGCAAAATGGTGTTATAAATGTCTTTTATGTTTCTTAAATGCATTCACAATAACATATAAGACTTTTCAATAGTATTTTCATTTAATCTTGATACTGGCACAGAACAAAACAGAACAGAACAGAATAGAAGGAAAAAGATGTCATTGTTGAAACTGGAAAAAAACTGTGACTAATGTGTATGCGGGGTATTTCTTTGTAGTGAAAGCTTATCATTGTCCATCGGGTCAGAGTCATGTCTATGTTCCCAGAATTCTGTGTTCACCAGAATTACATCCCACATAATGAACACAAGACAAAATGTCCTAATATATCAGAATGAACTGAGGCCATATTCACAAAACATCAAGGCTAAAAGTAGCTACTAAAGTTTTAGAGTTAACTTTTAGAGTTTTTAGTTAAAAAGATAATTTCCCTAAACATATTAGCACTAAAACCATGCAGCTAAAACAAGAGGACTCCTAAGTCACTAAGACTAAATCACAAACAGTAATAAAATAATAACAAAAACTTTAGAAACATTTCACGATTATTTCCTTTTCATGTAATTAAAAGTTGGGCAATGAAGTAACAGATGTTACTTCTTGAGATCTTTTTTTGTTTTTTTGTTTACACAGTGTCTATCAGCCGTGATTATTCTAGTCTGTAAGTGAAATGTACAGACAATGTGTATCTGCTAATGTAAAAATAAGAGGATTAGTAATTATTTTCTGTGGCTGAAAGCGAATAAATTTTAAGCATGATAACTATTTCAGTGAATGTGGTGAAATATGTAGCAGTTTAGAAACTGTAGTCATTCCCAGGTTCTTAGGGCTCATTCTTCTGTTCCAAATGATTCAACATTTATCCTGCCCCCAACAACTGAAAAACAATCAAACATTACTTCAATTTACAAAAGCACAAGGAAGGTTTTCATTACTTTTTCAGTCAAACCATAGGAGACCCAGAAAATTCACATAATTAAAATCTTATATGATGTAACTGAAGCTTCTCATCATGTTTATAAGATATATAACTGTGTATTGTTTACCTGTCTATGACATACTTAATTCTTACCCTTTGAACTGTCTTTTTCATGTAAACCATTTCCGGTTTCCTTTTGAACAAAAACAAACAGACATTTTTAAAACCAAGTAAATATTTTTTTTTTCCTTTTATTTCATGTGAAGAAAAAGTTTAATATACCTGCAACCCTGTATGAAAAGAATAGAGAGAACAGTATAATTATTAATGTTTTTAACAATGTTTTTGAAATAAATCTTTAATGCTCACCAAAGATATATTTGATCAAAAATACTGTAAAAACATTAATTCTGTAAAATATGATTACAATTTGAAATAACTGTTTTATATTTTAATGTATTTTAAAATGGTATACATTAGACGGCAAAGCTGCATTTATTTAATGAATCCATGATAAATCATTCTAATATAATTCTAATATTATCTTATATTCTAATATTAATATTATATTATCTCTTTACATCACTATCATTTTTAAATCCAGCAATATACAGTGTATATGAATGATTCAAAGTGTCCCAGTCTCAAATGATTGTTGAATTTTCATAGAAAATTACATAATAGAAAACAAAAACTATAGCTGTCATACTACAAAAATAAGTGAATAAAGCTTACCTGAACTTTTAGATAGTTTCTTCTTCCGAATGTGTTTAAATATTAAAACACTTATAACTGTAATTAATAATAAAGTAACTATAACAATAGAGGGAATGATTGCTACAGCAGTAGAGGGATTTCCACATTCAGAGTCTGATGAATGTGTCCCTGGATTTGTTTCAGCAAGTCCCATGGCCTCACATCTGTGAATAATATCCAGGATCAGATTTGCTGAAAAATGACTCACATCACACATTAACAGCATAAGTGTGCACTCACTTTGTATGTGGTAAACAGGATGAGAAAGATCCGTTTGAATATGTGTCACCTGTACAG
Source organism: Carassius auratus (assembly GCF_003368295.1). Classification (NCBI taxonomy): domain Eukaryota; kingdom Metazoa; phylum Chordata; class Actinopteri; order Cypriniformes; family Cyprinidae; genus Carassius; species Carassius auratus. Next base: position 270,913 of record NW_020525149.1, on the reverse strand, counting down.
TCAGCACATACAGGATCTGTGGAGCCAGGTCCTACAGAGACAGTCAGTATAAGGATACAATTAAACTGTCACCTTTGTGTTTGTCTACTACAATTCATGCAGCACAATAAACAATGTTTCCATTATTTTAATACATTATGATTATTATTTTTATCATTTACCTGCTTGTTTGATATATTGTCCAGGGTTACATTCAGAATATTTCACAGCTAAAGTGCAGCTGCCTTTCTCTTCTTTAATGCAGTAGAATCTCTCCAGTGGCCCACAAACCGTATCTGATGACCGAGTGCATACTTCACTCGGTCTTAAACCTCTGTCTAGGATGAAAAATATAAAGCATTAAGTTACTTGTCTTTTAGAAGATACATTCGCAGTTGCATCTGAAGCTAACTAGCTAATTTTATTTTCAGGGACAGTTTCTGGAGCAACTAGCTTGCAACTCTTCAGATCTTAAATCACTTGAATTAACAGACATCATTTTTTACCAACAACTTAACATTTTCAGATGAACTTCTATAAGGTGGAAACACTCACTTGCATCACATACAGTACAGGGAAAGCATTCCACGAGGCCATTTGGTTCATCAGTGAAAGTTAATGGAGGGCATGGGACACAAGTTGTGCTGGTGTCATCTGTGCAGTGCCAGCGAACGTGGTTTCCTAAAAAGGCAGCACACAAAATTTGTTCTTGATTTGACAGTATTGAACAATATTTGTAGCACTTTTTAAAATTTAAGTATTAGAAATGTCATTTAATTTCATAAGTAACAAATTTCTCATAATGTAATCGTAAATAAACATATAAAGACAATATATGCTATAACTTGCAGTCTTACCAGGGGCACACATTGGACAGCATTGCTTGTCTATTTTATATTCAGTATGAGCACACTGACAAGAACAAAGATCATAATTAAGAAGAAGAAGTGTAATAAAAATGATAATCCTTAAAGCGAACATGGTCACATTCTAGATCTATCCAGTTAATGTAACATTATGTGCAGTTCAGCACAATCTTCAGACGCTTCACATGCTGTGATATTGGTTGATGCATGCCTTAACAGTAAACCGGGATTTCATAGAAATCTGAGAGACAATAATTCAAGATTCTTCAAGACTCATTTCTTGTACAGGTCGTGTTTCCACAGGCTTCTTGCAGACCTATGCGTTCTCTTGAAATCAAACTGAAACAGAAAAGGATTAGCTCATTGTTGAACTCCTCATTCATACACTGTAGAAAATTATGGTTATTTTAGTGTGAAAAGACTAAAAATGCTACTTTAAAAAAAACTTAATTAACGGTAAGTTTCCTTACTCCATATGGTGAAAAAAACTTGACAGATCTAATGGGCATTTATTGTAATTTTACAGTAAAATACAGCTTCTTGTTTTTTCTTATCAGTTAAGTACATTATTAAGTTTTAAGTTACATCTTTTAAATTAAATGTTTGCTGCATTATTTTAGTGATGTGAATAACCATCATGGTGTTTTGTATTTTTGTGACAAATTTTAGTGATTTGGTATATTTAATGAAAAAAAAAACATTTCTTCAGTCAAGAACATGTATGGCTTGTGAATATTTGGGGGAAATAAAAACATGTTTCACACTCTCACAGTTTTACTTGAAAACATAATAAGGAAATATAAATGATTACTGACCTTTAACATAAAGAAATACATAAAATAAATCAAAACAAACACAAAATCGATTCAATGTTTTTACATCCATCATAATTTATTATGGTGTAACTGAATGGCAGTTTCTCTCTGCAGATGATGAGGTTATGGAATGTCACAGCATTTGGATGTGTAGAAATACACAAATGAGTTTAGACAGTGGGTGCTTCTCATCTGTTTAAGTAAAAGCAAAAAGGTCAAGACAGTGAGAGTAATTTGGGAGAGGTTGTAAAACTGAATAATTCTCAGCCACAGTCTGGAAGAAAATAAGGGACTAAAATAATAAAAAGTAAGAGCAACCAAGTGTAAACAATGACCAGTTTATAGTAGTTTTAACTACTTTGGTAATGGTGACATTTACATGTAAATTACACTTTGTTTTTTTATGTCTCGACAGTGCTTGTTTTTATATTTCATGAATTAATAGGATAAGCAAAAATCACAAACTGTTTCTTTTATTGTCAGTCATTTGCTTGCAGATCACATGGTTAGAGTTCTTTTTACTGTGTGTGTGGATGACCGTCTGCCATCAAAGTTTGATCAAGGAAAAACCTTGAATGGTTCTTTTTTCTCTTTATAGTAACTGCAAGTATGACAAGCACCACAAATACTCCGCACATAGATGGAATTAAAATCTGTAAATAAGGTGTTCCTTTACTGCATTCAACATCAGATATCTCAGTTCCGGCTTTAACTGTTGTTTTTCCAAGAGATTCACACCTGTTGAAAAGAGTTGAACTACAAATAAGACTATATTGCTTGTGAGAAAATAGCTAAATTTACTTACAAAATCTAGTGAAGCAAATTATGAACAACAAATGAACAAAATGCATTTTAAAACTTGAATCGGAAGGTAATTGTTTCTCATGTGGATGTTTGTAAAAATAAACTTACAAATCACCTCAGTGATGAAACTCATGGATTCAGATGGTGATTTATTCACAGTGTGATCCTATACAGACATGGAAATGTGCTGCTCATGTGGCCAGTCACATGAGTGTTTGCTGTAAATAAAATTAATTTTATTTACATTTATTCATTTAGCAGACGCTTTTATCCAAAGCGACTTACAAATGAGGACAGTGGAAGAAATCAAAAACAACAAAAAGAGCAATGATATATAAGTGCTATAACAAGTCTTAGTTAGGTTAACACAGTACATGTAGCATGGGCTTTTAAATAATATAATAAATAAATAAAAAACAGATAGAATAAAAAAAGGATAGAGCAAGCTAGTGTTAGAGGTCTTTACACACACATAATTGCATAATAAATGAAAAGAAAATATAATAACAAAAAGATTAGAAAGGTAGTTTGATTTGATTTAAGAATATAATTAGAATAGTGAGTGTTAAAGTTAGAGAGTCAAATAAAGATGGAAGAGATGTGTTTTAAGCCGATTCTTGAAGATGGCTAAGGACTCAGCTGCTCGGATTGAGTTGGGCAGGTCATTCCACCAGGAGGGAACATTTAATTTAAAAGTCCGTAAAAGTGACTTTGGTCTTCTTTGGGATGGCACAATCAAGCGACGTTCACTTGAAGAACGCAAGCTTCCAGAGGGCACATAAGTCTGTAGTAACAAATTTAGGTAAATGGGTGCAGAGCCAGTGGTAATTTTGTAGGCAAACATCAATGCCTTGAATTTTATGCGAGCAGCTATTGGAAGCCAGTGCAAATTGATAAACAGAGGTGTGATGTGTATTCATTTTGGCTAATTAAAAATTAATCTTGCTGCGTCATTCTGGATTAATTGTAAAGGTTTGATAGAATTGGCTGGAAGACCTGCCAAGAGGGCATTGCAATAGTCCAGCCTGGACAGAACAAGAGCTTGAACAAGGAGTTGTGCAGCATGTTCTGAAAGAAAGGGCTTGATCTTCTTGATGTTGAATAAAACAAATCTGCAGGATCTGACAGTTTTAGTAATGTGGTCTGAGAAAGTCAGCTGATCATCACTCATAACTCCAAGGCTTCTGGCTGTTTTTGAAGGAGTTATGGTTGATGTGCCTAACTTGATGGTGAAATTGTGATGAAACGATGGGTTTGCTGGAACCACAAGCAGTTGGCAAGGTTCAGTTGAAGGTGACGGTCCATCATCCAGGAAGAAATGTCTGTTAGACAAGCTGAGATGCGAGCAGCTACCGTTTGATCATCAGGATGGAATGAGAGGTATGAGTGTCATCAGCATAGCAGTGGTTTGAAAAGCCATGTTTCTGAATGACAGAACCTAATGATGCATGTAGACAGAGAAGTGGTCTAAGAACTGAGCCCTGAGGCATTTACAAAATGTATTCTTAATATTGTGTAAAATGCATTTAAAAATACTTATGTAAAGTATATTTTTATTATTCCAAACATTTCACAATATATATTCCTATTTGTTATTTTATTATTTAAATCTCCTGTTTTGAAAGACAAGCTATAGTTGTATATAATTATAGGCAATATAGGTCTGTATCCTATATATAAATTTATAATACACATTTTAAAACTATATTGCATACCTGCTGCTACCATTTTAAAGACCAATTTCGAATGTTTGTGTGCTTTTCTTCTCTTTCTGCTCCCAGTCGCTGTGAGCAGTTATGAAGTATTATTCTTTTAAATACTTTCCAGCATTTCAGAAATAAATATGTATGCAAATTACACCGAAGTACAACAGTAAACGTACCTTATAGTTCAGGAGTGCTCAAAAAGGGTTTAAGCACTGAATTTTGAATCAATTTCTTCTTGTAAATTCAGAGATTCACACGAACTTGGTTTTTGTTAAAAAAACAGTAATTTGGTCAGCGATTTTTACAGGGGGTGGTGAGAGAAAAACACAGACATCATGGATTCAACCAGAAATTAAATAACTGACTACCATCTGTAAATGGTGAAAATCACTTTCATCTCCCTGAGAAACAATTACCATCCGATTGAGGCTTATGAATGAGTGGAAAGTCAATATTCTAAAATAATGGAACTCACTTTGTATGCAGTATGCAGAATGTACCATCTGAATATGAACCATCAGGACAGATATCACACACCGTATCACTAAATTCTGTTCCTGTACAAACACATGGAGGAATACACAGTGTAAGTACTTCAGTTTCAACTCCATGATCAACAAAGGCTGTGACTGGTCTCACATTAGCTAATGAAATTATTAAATTCTTCAGTATTGCATCTTATAGACAAAATGAATAATCACATAACCAAATAATTATTTTCTTATTATAATAATATAATACTGTAATCAAGTAGATTTTTGGATGGTTATGTCAGGTCCTGTCAGTCACAAGCAAACACTGTCTGTGGCTTAGTAGTAGAGCATTGCGTTAACAGCGCAAAAGGTCATGGGTTCAATTCCCAGGGAACACAAACTGGTAAAAAAAATAATAATAATTATAGCCTGAGTGCAGTATAAGTCGCTTTGGACAAAAGCGTCGGCTAAATGCATAAATGTAAGTTTAAAATATGCAAACTGAGAGATGTACAGTTTTTTAATATAAACATAAGTGGAGTTATTGATCTCAGATGTCATCTGAGCTTTTCAGTTTTTGTGGATGTATAATAAAGATGTTTGAATGATAACGGACTGACCAGTTTGGTTGATGTATTGCCCAGGTGAGCAGGTTGAATGTTTCATGGCCTTTTTACAGTTTGAGAGCAAGTCTACACAGTAATAACCTGGAAGAGGTTCACACACTGTATCTGATATTGATGTACATGCCTGCTTTTCTCTCAACCCATTACCTTTGACAAGAAAGGAAACAAATGAGAAAGAAAGCGTTACAATATATTTGAAATCAATGGGTCACATGAAATAAAAACAAGGGGTGACAAGATACAAAATAAATTGTTACTCACTTGAATCACACACAAAACATGGTAGACATTTTGTGAATCCATTAGGAACATTAGCGTAGGTCATTGCAGGACATGAATCACATGTTGTGCTTGTGTACTCATCACAATGGATCTTAACTCTTTTTCCTAGACAATATTAATTATTGCCAACACATTATTATAGATATCTTTTGAAAATAACAACTTGTACACATGTGTAATTATATAAGCTCTATTTATTGTACATCTGTATATTTATGTCAACTGTGTGAAATATAAACATTTTATGCATCATAAACCATGGTTGGGAATCACTTAATCCTACATCTGTCAAATAAGTTAAATGATTAATATAATAAAAAAAGTGCATTTTTAACAAAGCTTTGACCACATCAGTCCAAACTTATAAGACTGTTTCATGAGCATATTACAGTTATTAGCCTCATCAGTAATAATGATGAGACCGTTCAAAGCCAGTTACCATGTGACAAATTACAAAATAATAATAATAATAATAATTTGACCTCTTTAAATCTGACCTCATATGTTGTGGTAATGAGTGAAGGATGCCACATACCTGGATCACACATTGGGCAACACTCTCCATTAATTTCATATTCTGCATTATTACATGTTGCCATACAAAGTACAATGTTGATGGTGAGAATGAGAGGTAGTAATGTTGACAGATGAATGAAGGTACATATGTGCATTTCAAGGAACTAAAAGAATCATCACTGGTCCAGAGGAGATCAAACTGCCTTCTTTGTTTCTTATGAAGCTGAAAAATAAATTGATGTTAGAAGGCTTTTAAAAAGTAGAGTGAAACTGTGCCAGAACCTACAAACTGTTTACTTAACATGTCCAAGGCATTACCAGTTTTCTCTAAAACAATGTTCAATCTCTGTAACGTTACCAGCAACCATGTGTCATCACTTTCATGCTTTACACTGAAAACGTTTTACATCGACATTTATCATTTAAATGCGCTAAATTATTAATTCCCTAGAATTAGACCAATCATTTCCTTCAACGTTTTACTTATTTGAACTTTATTAAACACATATTAATTTACGTTCAATAATGTTTATGAGGCGAATGTCCAAGACATGGTTACTTCTTTGCTGTAAGGGATTTCTCCCCTGAAAGTCAGGAAATATTTACCTGATGTTTCCTTTGACATTTCTCACTGTAAATTAATTACGGTCGAGCAGTTTTTGAGCTTGCTTAACTGCATTGCACGTGTGATACAATTGTAGACTTTCAAATCTGCAGAGCCGAACGCGCTTCTTCTTCTTCTGTGGTTTTTCTTTGGCGGTTTGCAAACGAAGTACATTACCGCCATCTGCGGGACTGAAGTGTGCACGGCATATAAAATGTTCAATTATACTCTGTGTAACAACAACAAAACAATTCCTTATTATATTAAATCCTGTTTACAACTGAGTTTCTTTTTGAAAAGTCATGATAGCCTTAATTATATATTGTGTGCCAGGCAGACTCAATCCGTTTTTTAAGCTCAATCAATTATTCGATTCCCTCTGTAATCCTTTTTTCAGAATATTTCCTAAACATATCATGAGTACACGTTTTGCACTTTCCACTTCACCACAATGTATACATAACCCTGTCTGGTGTTTTCCTATTAATCTTAAGCCACTGTTTAACCTAGCTGTGTCCGAAATCACTCATTCGTTCACTCATTCACTGATCCCTATATAGTGTATGGCAGTTGAGTGTACGATATCAAAAGGGAGTGAACAAATAAATGAACGGACTGCACGTGAGACTTGTTGCAAAAACTTTGCCATATGTATAATTATATTTATATTACATGTAGCTTATTTTAGAAAATAATATTGATAGCAATAATAGCCTACTCAAAATGACTTTATATTGCAGTTATACATTCCTCCGCGTCAGCTTTGTGGTTTCATCGATGGTATGATGGTATATAACTTTTTTTTTTATGCTTTTATGTTCATAATCATTAAATGCTACTAAAATACTGAGAACAAAAATAGACACACATTAACACGTCCATAACTGTGTATATATATTATTTTTAGCATCTTGAAACTCGCTCAAGCAGCGTTTTGAGCACAGATGGTAGAAGAGCGTCCTCAGGCCACCGATAATTTTACATCAGAATGATTAAGCTACTGTGATTAACGAACATTTTTTAATTATCCACCAAATTATCATAATTTTTGTAAGTTAACAACAATACCACCTCTGTAAATTAGTAAAATATTAATGTCATACAATTTAATGTCATACAATGATCGATCTGCACAGCACAAAAAGCCAAACTGAATATTTTAGGCAATGTAAAAATCCTGGCAATGACGCGTCCTGGGAAAATGGCTCATATGGTCACCATAATTAAATAAGACTAGCGACTTGACCTATGCTTTGTCCAAATACCCACACTTGTGGTCTTTGCACTTGTCAATTGATTACTTCTATGATGTATTTCCTGTATTTGGCCCAAGTGTTCAAGTTAGGATGAAGACCACAAGTGTGTGGCAAACTTTTCATTAGGCCTACCGGCTTATGGAACACACTTATAGTATTGTAAAAATGCAAGTGTTTACATAGCTTTTTTTTTTTTTTTTTTTTTTTTTGAAAGACTTTGCATTTTAAAATCAACTTCTAAATGTCTGTTCAGTAGACCCTATAACATGACATCATTTTAATTTGTGGTGCTTCTAATGAAGTGATAAAAAGCAGTTCCAAATGTTGTACAAAATTGATATACTAATATTTGCAGCAATAAAACGTGTAGCACTTTGTTTTACTACCCAATTATATGTAATATCTTATTATTAATAATATTTAACTTACATTGCAAAGGTTTCCAGGACCTCTCGACCTCTCTTGGCAAAAAGTCTCATGATTTATTTCCAGAACATGATGCATGATGGGATACACTAAGAAACAACATACAACAAGCCTACTCTACACTGCACAAAACTCGTGTTTGAATCATCATTGGCAAATTATTTAAATATAAAAGACATACTTACCACTGATTTCTAGTTTTGTCCTCTTTTGGAAAGCCATGCAAAGTATTTTTGCTTTCATAATGAAACACAGCGACTCCACAACATGGCGGCGGCGACAATGAGAATAAAAGTTATGCATTCTTTGTGTGAACTTTTGGGTGCTGTTATGCAAATCTTCACACACCATGATGTAGATATGTGGGGGCGTGTTAGAATGAGGTGGGCATGATTGACTCTTAACCTTAATAAAGAATCTCTCTTTGGATTTGAGACTTTAGGCTTTGAAACTTTACTGATCTTCTTTATGCAACAACAGCTTGTAACACTCCAAAGAGAAAGGAAAAATTTTAATTGTATAATATGACCCCTTTAAAGGGATAGTTCACCCAAAAATCATAATTATGTTATTAATAACTCACCCTCATGTCCTTCCAAACCGGTAAGGCCTCCATTTATCTTTGGAACACAGTTTAAGATATTTTAGATTTAGTCCAAGAGCTCTCAGTCCCTCCAGTGAAGCTGTGTGTACGGTCTACTGTCCATGTCCAGAAAGGTAAGAAAAACATCATTAAAGTAGTCCATGTGACATCGGAGGGTCAGTTAGAATATTTTGAAGCATCGAAAATACATTGTGGTCCAAAAATAGCAAAAAACTACGACTTTATTCAGCATTGTCTTCTCTTCCGTGTCTGTTGTGAGAGAGTTCAAAACAAAGCATTTTGTCATATCCGGTTCGCAAACGAATCATTCGATGTAACCGGATCTTTTTGAACCAGTTCACCAAATCGAACTGAATCGTTTTAAACGGTTCGCATCTCCAATATGCATTAATCCACAAATGACTTAAGCTGTTAACTCTTTTAATGTGGCTGACAGTCCCTCTGAGTTAAAACAAACCAATATCCTGGAGTAATTCATCTACTCAAACAGCAACAAAAATGCCATCCTGCCAAACCCCCCAAAAAAAGAAGAAAGCCATTGTGTTTACCACTGTAACAACGAGCGCTTATCAGGATCAACTAAATGCTGGATTCTCAAAAGTATGTAAAATATTGAAAGTTTAAGGCACAGGATCCTTAAAATACGTCCGAGAGTTTTATACACCGGTCTGTTATTGTGGAGTTCATGGCCACTCTAGCTGACAATTGTGACAGTAATAGTACCCAAAAATGACGGTTAGGTAGGGCCTATATTATTCCATTTTGAAGTAAAAGTTTGGTATATTTTGATTGTTTACTTAAAGGGATACTCCACCGTTTTCATATTAAACTATGTTTTTCCCTTACCTAAGACAAGTTGATACATACCTCTCTTGTCTCAGTGCATGCACTCAATCGCTTTGGCGTGCCAAGACGAAGTGCTTACAAGCACTTGCCATGGTATTCCACCATACAATATAGTTATCCATTTTACACGCTTAGAAAAGCGCAACGTTTTGTTTTGTGTTTTGTCCTAGGTCGAGTTACACTATACGCGAGTAACTGTATTTAAATAGGGAAAACGTGGAGGTGTTTGGTAGCTTCTCTGCTTGGCCCATATTGAATGAATGGGCTAAGCTAAGTGCTTTCAAAGTGTCACCGTGCGCCAAAGCGATTGAGTGCACGCACTGAGACGAGAGAGGTATGTATCAACTCGTCTTAGTTAAGGGAAAAACAGTTTAATATGAAAACACGGTGGAGTATCCCTTTAACAAATTGTGTCTCTGTCTTTAAATACATTCAATTATAATAAAAATTATCTTGATGTAATTTTTTTTCTCAGCTAATGCTGTAAATTATTTACACCTTATTTTTCAAGTAAATGTGGGCACCACCAGTGATTAATATGTAAATTACGAGGTCCCGGAGCAAAGCGGGCTAACAGATAGCTAATAATGGAGCACTCGCGCAATCACATTGGTGGATCAGTTGAAGTGATTAAAGGGTAACTAAACCCCTGGTCAGAGCCTGACTCCACCCACTGACAATCACCTGCCACCGCAAACATCCAATATGAAAAATCAACTGCAGTAGCCACCGTTCAGACGTTTTTACACCATATATTGTAGAATTAAAACACTTTATACTCAAATGTCAAAAAAATTACTCAAATTAATGATTAGCACTAATAAAGCCCCATTCTTACAGATCATTAAGTAAAAAACAGTTGGTTTAGGGTTTAGTTACTCTTTAAGACCGTGCATCAGTTGCTTTTATATGGTCTACTCTATAAGGTCATGAATAACCTGGAAATGCCATGCAATTTTAAAACGGCAATTTCCAGGCCTAAAGATATATTTTATATTTTTTTAAAGTTGTGGAATTTTTTTTGACAAATCTCTGTATAATAGAGTTATATTTAATCAGGTCCTAAATTTTGGTGGGGGACTATAGCTATCGAATGGTTTAATCATTCTTGCAGCTTTCATGTTCATAATGAGGGAATTCCTGCATTTATTCAACATAGCATGTAGGTTTGAATCATAAAATAAATCCACACAAACTATAAGATTAAATCAGTCATTCGATACCAGCCTTCGAATCCATACATTCTCATGGAGCGCGCTTCACATCAGCGCATCTTGTCTCTGACTGCACACCATGACCTGCCGCATGCTGCGATACAAGACTTTCACTCAGATTTCGGGACAGCTGACAGAATTGACTCCTGACTAATCGGGTCATTGTTGCATTGCCATAAAAAATTATGATTTGCACTACTTTTTAAGTATTTTACTCGCACGCTCCCAGCTGGACTTTGGCACTTGTATAAAATGTATATAGTTAATTATTTCAAGACATCACATTATTTTGGAAGACCATTAAATAATGAAATAGAAAATACAAATTAATGTCAATGAACACAGACAGATCAGTTTAATTGTTAGTTTATAAACATATTTCATCCTTTTTACATGGTGTTTGGGGAAATAGTTCTGTACAGTTCCAAATTTAAGTAACTTATGTAACTTGAGTAGCACCACTGTCATGCTTATTTTTTCTCTTTATAATAAATGCAGTTATGAAAAGCACCACAAATACTCCGCTCGACAGAATCACAAACCCGAAATAGGATCTTCCATTACTGCATTCAACATCAGACGTATCAGTTCCTGCTTTGACTATTGTTTTTCCAAGAGATTCACAGCTGTAAGAGAGTTGAAGAGCAAATATATCTCTTATGAGAGCTTGATTTAACCACAAAAATCCATTTAAGCAAATTGTGCAAAAAAAATTTAATAAATAAAATTACAATTGTACATTTGAGAATGCGTGGAACAGCTATGTTATAATGATACTTACTTTGTATGCCATTTGCAAAATGTACCATTTGAATATGAACAAACAGGACAGTCTTCACACATTGTATCACTTAACTCTGTTCCTACAGAAACAGATGCAGAAATACACAGTATCAGTTCGAGTTTCAACTCCATGAGCAATTAAAACAGTGAACCAGTAATTATAATAATATGTTTATATAGCGCCTTTCCCGAGCTCGTGGACACTGAACATGGTACACCAAAGCAACAAATATTGTTAAGAAATAAAAAATTTTATTGGACATTTGCCCAATTCAGTTGCAAATAATGTAGTAAAGATATAGAAATAGAAAACAAACCGGACAAATACACAATGTAAATTAGTGTTAGTGTTCATTAAACAAATAAGTTTTAAGTTTTTATATTTTTATTCACTAAAAGTGGTGACTGTTCTGAGTGCCAGGGGAAGTGAATTTCAAAGTTTGGGTGCAGAAATGGAAAAGGAACAGTGACATCATTATTCATTTTGTGTTTCAGATTCTGTATGATTATTGATGTGATTTGGCTGAATTAGAAGAAGGTCATAGTTTGAAAAAACAAGGAACTCTTAAGAGAATCAACACCTAAATTCTGTATCACAAGTCTACACACCCAACTGATAGAATCAACAGCTCCACAAATTATGCATAACTATCCCCCTCTCTACCCTCATTTCCATCTAAACACAGGACACTGCAGAGTGTTTGGTAAAAGGGGTCTCATTCTCTTAACAGTAGAACAGGTACCCATAAATACTGAAAACAGACTATTCCCGGGTATTTCACACAAATTACCTCCTTCATCTAAATGACCTCCCAAAGAAATCTACTTGTAATTCACTTGAAACCCCCAAAAGTGATTTGCTAAAACCCTGAAATAAACAGACAAAACCATTTGGTAACTTTGGGGTTCTTCTGGATATTTAAGAGAGGGTGACAAAGAGCTCAGGGAACTGTAGGCAGATTTGCATCCAGGGTTAAGTGCATAATAAGTGCATTTGGACTAGTCATAGTACTGGTCATAACAGCTGATTATTGTCTCAGCTTAAGTTAAGTTATCTGTCTTGGGGCTAGACTAGTACTAGCATTACTGCTGATTATTGTTTTGAGCTTTAACTTGTTGTACATGAGTAACTGTAGGAGACTAAACAGAACTACTATTTTAAAAATGGTAAGCTTGGGTGAGTATTAGTCCTAACCTCTGGCTAATGATCAGACTGGCAAGTTTGTGATCGTGGAGCCCACATAGAGCTGCCTACGTGAGGCGCCCTGAGCAACATAGATTCCTAATGAACGAGCAAATATAAAGTAAAGAGTTAAATGATCAAACACTGACTTAAATTTAATGAGTATTTGTCTCTTCTAACCCTTTCATTTTTGGAATCAGAGGAATAAAAGAGGTCAAACTTATAAGAAAATGTATTTATTTTAATATTGTTGTGCTGTATTAAAAGGAAAGATGGCAACACGTGAGAATCCTTCTGCCGGATCATTGGCTACCTTCGTTGGAACTGTGGGTGGACCTTACAATTCTATACTGAATAATCAAAGAACTAATCATTTATTTAAACATAATTCAGTCGATTTTTAGGTGATTTTGCCAGGTGCTAGTCATAGTTAGTCATATTTGTGACGAGGGTGGGGCTGAGAGCCATGGGAACGGAGCGACGCCGGTTGAGTAATTGGAAATGAGTGACACCTGCGCCACTCACTGGTCTCCAGTCCCACGGAGGAGCTTCTGAAGGATAAAAGAGGAGTTACGACAGTGAAGGACCAGAGAGGACCAGGCCTGGGTTTTATTTTGTGTTTTGGTTTTGTTTGTGTGCGGTAGTTGTCCGCGAGGGGCTGTTGTGCTGTTTTATGTTTATTTGGTAATTAAAGATTAATTTGAATGTTTGCTGGTTCCCGCTTCCTCCTTCCTGTGATTATAAAAGTTTTTTTTTTTTACATTGTTCCAATAGTTATTTAATATAAATACAAGCAGAGTTATTGTTCTTGGATGTCATATCAGCCTTTCAGTTTTTATTGTTGTATAATAAAGCTGTTCAAATGATAACTCACCGGTTTGGTTGATGTATTGCCCAGGTGAGCAGGTTGAATGTTTCATGGCCTTTTTACAGTTTGAGAGCAAGTCTACACAGTAATAACCTAGAAGAGGTTCACACACTGTATCTGATATTGATGTACATGCCTGCTTTTCTCTTAACCCATTACCTTTGACAAGAAAGGAAACAAATGAGTCAATGTTAAGTCATCTGGAGAAAAAAAAACTGTTGCAATATATTTTTAAGCAAGGGGTGACATGAAACCACCATGACTCACTAACAAAAAGGCAAAATAAAAGGTTACTCACTTGAATCACAGACAAAACACGGCAGACATTTTGTGAATCCATTAGGAACATTAGTAAAGGTCAACGCAGGACATGAATCACATGTTGTGCTTGTGTACTCATCACAATGGTTCTTAACTTGCTTTCCTAGACAATATTAATGATTACCATTAATAATTAACACATTAATGCAATTTGTCTTTTGTAAACTTCTACATATACAGCGACTAGCAAAAGTATTCATACCCCTTATTTTTTTCAATTCCTACTTTTGTTGTATCACCTTGTTTCTGTTCTTCAAATGGAGTTAACCTCTAGCAAATTCAATTGACGACATGATTTGGTAAGGCACATTACTGTCTATATAAGGTCTAACCGCTGCAAACACATATTAGAGCAAAAACCAAGCCATGAGGTCTGCAGAGCTGAGAGACAGGATTGTGTTGTGACACAGATCTAGGGAAGACATCAGAAAATTCTGCTGCATTAAAGGTTCACGGGGCATTTGGCCTCCATAATCCTGAACAGAAGAGCTTTGGAACAAACAGGACTCTTCCTTGAGCTGGAATCCTGACCATAAATGGAGATGGGAAAAACTTTCAGAAGGACAAACATCACTTTAACACTCCACCAATTTGGGCTTTATAGCAGAGTGGCCAGATGCTCACAACTGCACTCTTTCCCAGTGCCTTTCTTCTTGGAGGTGCATGAGGAGATCAGGAAGTCAGGGTGTGATGAGTGGGGTGAGGCCGAGAGCCGTGGGTCGAGCAGCTGTCGCTCATTTCCAATCACTCCACCAGCCTCGCCCCGCCCCACTCGTCACACAGGGAATTCAGGGAAGGCAGCTTTTACTGCCAGAAGTTGCTTTATGGGGTCCTCGCACTGCCAGCCATTCTATTCCCTGATTGAGGCACTCCTTCAAAGATGCACTGGTGCACAGCTGGTCCCAAAGGCCTGCGCAATTATGCGTTACCCCAATGAGTCGCCTTGCACAGACCCTGTGCAAGGTCAGGGAGGACGAGGAGCAGGTTTTGAATGATTCTCAGACCTCGCAATTCCTCTGAGGAAGTACTTTCTTTGTGACAGGGCACCATATGGCACCTGCATCCAGATCTATGGAACCACCATGTGTAGATCCTGGATAGGATTTGGAAGACTTAAGTGTCCTACTACCTGTGATGGTAGAAATTATCACTCAAACCAGAGTCCTCTTTTTATGGCCCATCTCCATCTGTCTTCAAAATCTACGTTTAAGCTTTCTCCATTTTCTTTTTCTAACTGTTTGACTGAAGTTAATTCTTGGTTTTCAAGCAATTTTCTTAAACTTAGTAGTTAAAACAGGACTACTTCTTGTAGGTACAAAAATATTTTCTCAAAGACCAGTGGTTTTTCTAGATGTATATATGGTTCTACAATTGCTCCTTCAGTGCAGGTTAAAAGCTTGGGTGTTAGCCTAGATATTACATTATCCTTTGAAGCACATATTATCAAGGTTACTCAGACAGCTTATTATCATATATGTAACATTAACTGTAAACGAGGAGCACTGACATTATGCTTTATACTCTTGTCACTTCACATATTTACTTCTGCAATGCTCTTTTTATGGTCTTCCTCTTAAACTTTTATACAAATTACAGTTAGTGCAGGAACACATATCTGCACTGGCTTCCTGTTAAACAGTGTATTGAATGTAAAATGTAGCTTTTTGTTTATAAGGAATTACATAAACTTCTTAATTATCTGACCTACTTTCAACATATACTCTCTCTCAAAATCAGATGTTTTCACTGAAAACACTGTCTTCATTCTCTTTAGTTCTTCCTCATATGCTTTTGGCTGCTCCTCATTTGTGGAATTTATTTTACGTGCTTTGTGTTGCTCAGTGGTAGAGCACTGCATCAGCAACACAAAAGGCTGTGGGTTCAATACCCAGGAAACACACATTCTAGTAAAAAATGTATATCCTGAATGCACTGAAAGTTGCAAAGTTGCTTTGGATAAAAGCATCTGCTAAATGCATACATTTAATGTGGGCTTTGCAATTTATTGTTGCTTGTTAACTGTTTTATTTGCATGCAAGTTGTCATTGATTGTCACGTAAGGTGCACATAAATAAAATGTATTATTATTATTATTATATGATTTCCTGGCTGATCCATTAATTATACTTCCATACAGCTTTAAGTGAATCAAAGCTCTGTACTAATCCATAAGAGTTTAACTGTCTGCTCCCCATTTGGTTTTAGATAAAACTTTTAAAACATTCATGGCTTTAAACATTTATTTTTCATTCATTTAATATGAGTAATAAAACACAGTCTTCTGTCAAAGGTAATTATATATTTGTATAATTATATGTATTTATTGTATGTCTGTATATTTATTTAAATTGTGTAAAATGTAAACATTTTAAAGTAAGTTTGGTGTACTTTTGGAGCTTCCTGAAACATGGTTGGGAACCACTGACCTGGACTATGAAGTCTAAATGTGGATTATGCTACTAAAATAGTTTTTTATAAAGTAGTTTTTGTAAATAGCACAGCACCTGCTGCTGCGACTAGCACACCAAAAATACCTAAGAAATACTCAAGGGCTGACATTTATTTTTAACAAGGCCTTTAACAAGGCCTTTAGTCTATTCTTAATAGATTGTTTTATGAGCATATTACAGTCAAGGCCGTCCTGATTACAGTTATTAGGTTCATCAGTAATAATGATGAGATCATTCAAAGACTGGCTGGTACCATGTGAGAAATTATATATAAAATATCATGTGACCTCATTAAATCAGACCTCATGGAAATGTTATGGTGATAAGTAAAGGAGGACACATACCTGGATCACACATGGGGCAACACTGTCCATTAATCTCATATTCTGCATTATTACAAGTAGCCATACAAAACACAATTTTGATGACAAGTAGAGGTAGAAATGTTGATGGATGAATGAAGGTGTAGCTTATGTACATATCAGGGAACCAGAATCATTGCCGGTCCAGAGAAAATCATTTTGCCCTCTTTTTTCTTACAGAGCTGAAAAAGAAATTTATTTTAGATAGCTTTCAGAAATAGAAACATAAATTGTGCCAGAACCTAAAAAATTTATATATAACTTGTCTTTAATATTAATAACTGGGCTATACAACGTTTTGTATCATCTCTCTTTCATGCCTACTACTGAAAACCAAGGCTATCAAAAGTAAACACACCAGGCACTTTACAGCATGTAACATGTCAATTCATCAATACCATGAGAGGCAGAGACGTGCACATACATTGAGCAGGGGCTCAAGTGGGAAAAAAGGGCACTTCTCATATTTATTTATTTTTTTCTTAAACAAAACGTTAAATATATTAGGGGAGTGCGATATAAAAAAAATCTAAATATTTATCGATAATATCAATAAAAACGATTTATGCACTCAACAAATATTGATTTGTTGAGTAAGTTTTTGTATTGGTATCTTAAGGACTTCCATGGACAGCTGACTCCTAAAGTTTTTGATATTCTGCATATTCTGTGTGGTGGTCAGTTCAAAGCAGTGATAGAAATAAATCTTATAAAAATATCTGTTTTAGGCTTACAATCAGGTGCTTCTACACCTTTGTTAATCAGCTATCATTTCCCTCTGATTATAGGAATAAATTATGGGTTAGATGTTGATCCAGGAACATGTCCTACTTGACAAAATCACTGCAACTGGGGACATAACGAGTGGTTATTATGACTTGTGAATTGCTTTTCATAACACGCTGCATAAACATAAAACCATGTCTGCATTTGTGATCAGAGAAAGGACAAACAACAAGCTGTAATAGTTACTCTGGACGGCTCAAAACTCACATTTGGCTCATCAGTGGCAATTCCTTAACGTTACATATTTCATGTGTCAGAAGTGCCAGACTGTCCTTCCGAAGTTAGAATTTCCCCACTTTGGATTCATGACAGAGGTAAGCAGAGGCAGTGAAAGATTACAAAACTGTTTTAAAAAATAAAACAGTGTCAGCACAATGACAGATCTTAAGCAACCAGTGCTAAAAGTTAAATAGAAGCACAATACATTCTGATAAATATTCATTCTTTTTTCTTAACAAGATGCACAATCAAGCTCTATATACTTAATTTTAACAAACCATAAAATGTAAACAAGCTGTTTTCACAAAAAAAAAACAGCTTACCAAACCATAAAATGTAAACAAGCTGTTTTCACAGAAAAACACCCACAGTAGCTGCAGTGTTTCCTGTTACCCTGCAGCTGCTTTCCTGTGATCCATTTGCAGAGCATCAAGTTTTCTGTGTTTTTTCTTATACATACAGTAGAGCTGCATCTTTTTACAGGATAGGAAAAAACAACATGAATTTGTTAATCCATGTTGCTATCTGAGTTTTTACTCACCTACCAAATGTGTGCCATGCCAAAAATAACCGTGTTTTTCAAAATGGAGAATTGCCTGACTGCAGTGGAAAACCCCAAGATCTGGAAAACAAAATAAATCACAACCAGAAGCCAATCATATGCCAAGTTTCATTTCGCTAAAGAGGTGTTGCTCTGTTGAAGAGCTTTTCATTTTGCCCTGTACAGGACCTCAGAAACATTTAATTATTTGCATGCATTTGTAAAAGTTATATAGCCTTTATTTTAGATTGTTACTTTAATAGAGTTTAAGGACCTAACCCACCCCAACCTTTCACTGTAAAAAATAATACACTACATCTACTCAATAAAATTGTGGCAACAGATTACAAGAATTAATATTAATTAAATTCAACAACTATTAAGAATTTAGTTACAATTAATTCATTCAAATTAATTAGATGAAAATATCACACACAAAAAGTTAAGTAAAATTTAAACAAAAATATTGTTTTCATCAGAGCACTATGTTAATGATTACTACTTAAAGGAATTGTTTTGATTTAACACAAAAAATAACTTAGTATTATTTTTAATGTGTGTATTAAATTCATTTGAATGATTGCATGTATGAATAACAGACACATACCTTAAAGAGCCACACAGATGGGAAATCAAAAATTACCTGTATTACAGTGTATGATGTAGCTGTCCATCAGTGTAAACAATGTGCAAAGTAATTAAACCAAAAAGTACACAATTTATAAAGTAATTGGCTTCTAAAGTAAGGAGTCGACTCTGAATCGCTGAAACGAGTTGTTATAGATTTCAAATCTTTTGCCCATCTCTATGTACGAAACTAGGAGCACTTTGCATAATAATCTCCGCCTACCGTGTTGGGAGAAACGGAACTCTGACCTGCCCCCCCCCCCCACACACACACACAGACGCTCTGGTTGGTGTGAGAGCATCATGTCGAGGAGACAGTGTGTTTTTAATTGTAAAGGCAAGTTTGTTTTATTTTCACTGCCAAAGGATGAATTTCAGAAGAACCAATGGCTAAAATTCATTTTTACCACAATACCAGAGCAGAACAACAAATCCCTTTTGTTGTGTTCACAACATTTCACTGATGACTGCTTTTCTAATCTCGGTGAGTACAGCGGGATTTTCAAAGCGTTTGGCCATAAAAGAGGGTTCATTACCAACTTCATTTAGACCAACGAGCATCTCAGAATCACTACGCGAAGTATGATTATGAAGTTATGTGATTGTTTTCTCCCGAGCGTCTTATCAGTAACGTTATGTGTGCTGTCTGCAGCCTTTGTTTGTGCTGATCTTTATTTACAAACACGTCATTAAAATGAAGTGTAACTCCGTGAATACTCAACGAAGAGACATGAGAGAGATATCTATAGAAAGCTTGACATGTCTTCTTTAAAACTGAATAAGTGCTGCTAACAGATATTCTGTGATAAAGTAATCCATATGAAAACGCAATGTCCTTTTTTCACGTCTCCCTTCATTATATCTAATGTGACCATGCCCTCGCGTTTCAAGTTTTTTATTTTACTGTTTGCTTCGCGATGAGAGGAATAAGACATAATTCACCCCAAAAAGATGCTAACGCATTGTTTACCATGAAGTTGTGTGCGAAACAACCAATCAAACCTGACTATGTCAGTTGACCAATTAGAACACATAATGCTACCGAAAGGTGGGGTTTAAGGAAACTGAATCTTTTGAACAGCTTCGCGCGAACTGTTTGGGGATCTCTGAAAATTGAGGTAATTTTAAAATGATATTTTGACAAAATGACAATGTTTTTTAACCTTGGATGGATTTAAACCTATTGTACATGACTTATAAACAGTGATAGGAAGCTTAGAATTTTCATCTTACTGGCTCTTTAAGATCAGGGGCATAGAATACGCATATATATATATATATATATATATATATTATATCTGTGTGAGTGTGTGTGTGTGTGTGTGTGAGAGTGATTTCTGTCCCCCTCACTTCTGAAAAGATGGCTACGCCCCTGCTTAAGATGAATTACAAACTTCTGATTTATTGCCGACAACAGTTACAGTGGCATCTATAAGTATTCTCAGACAGAGGGAGCATTCAGTCTCTCAACAGAACTAACTATTTGTTTTTTTTTTGTTTGTTTGTTTTTTACTTTCTAAGGCATATAAATTCAAATCTGCAGAATAATGTCACTTTTTGTGTTTCTTTTTAGGTAAAAATAGTTTAAAATACACAATGCAG
Organism: Carassius auratus; assembly: GCF_003368295.1. Taxonomy (NCBI): domain Eukaryota; kingdom Metazoa; phylum Chordata; class Actinopteri; order Cypriniformes; family Cyprinidae; genus Carassius; species Carassius auratus. The sequence continues at coordinate 250,154 of NW_020525149.1, read as the reverse complement.
TTACTTTATTTGGGGCATTTTTTCCCTTTCTAGACACTTTTTTTTTTTTCAAATATGTGAGGTGTTATTTTGGCAACATGGAACCACAGAACAGATACCCATCTTATTTTAAGTCAGCACTTTAGACCTGAGTGACTAGACTCCGTTTGACAGATTAGAAGCATCCATCACCATGATAATTTCTGAAATATCTCAAAGTATACTTTACACCCCTGGGATAATGGAGATTCAGTGTTTATACGTCAAACTAAGGAGGATATAGCAAGCCCTGGGAACACCTTCAAGTCCTGTAACAACTTTCTCCCCCTCGATAAAAATTCCTTTGGACTGTCAATGGAATCTCTCAATTGCTGCCATCCCAAGCAGTTCAATTCCTGTCTGGTCTAATTGTCCTGAAATATTAAAGCAGTGACAATCAAAACCTATAAAATATAGATCAAATGATCTGAAACTCAATTTGTTTAATCAGAAAGTCCAATAAACAATATTATGGCCTCTTCAGGAAGCAAACAACAATTTTGATATACTGTATATTCATACTTCCTCAAGAAATTCTATAATGCAGCTGATGACCACCTCTCGTCATATCATCAGAACACTGCTCATCCTAAAAAAAAAATAAGTTTAATTTAGTGTCGTTAAACAGGGGTGGAAGAAATGTCAACAGGGGAGCAAAAAACTGTAAAAAGGCCCATTCATACAAAGAACGATAACTACAAAGATAACTATAAAGATAACGATAAAGATAAATCGAGCATCGCGTTAGTTCAGTCAGGCCACGTTAGTCACGCTTGCATCAGCTGACAGTCAGCTGTTCCTGACATGTACCAATCCAGTCTTGACACCTATTACCTGCGGTCTATTTAAATTCCCATTATTCAGTGTCTCTCCATCGCATTGCTGCTTGCAATTAACTCCCTCCTCCAACCCCAGCTCCACCAACTGAACCTGTAATACAATCTAACTTTGTTTTTTCTTTACAGTCTCTTCATTGGAAGCAGTCTCTCACATTTTGTTTACAACTCACGTAATTGTGAATTGTAATTATATATGCTTATAATGGTTCTGTTCTGTACCCCAGGGGGGTTTTGTCTTGCTGCTCTCCTCGCTCTGTCCAAGCATTGCTGCATGGTGTGTGGAGTGTTGCCCAGAACATAAACATACCGCCAACACTAACTGTATGCAATTGTCATAAATATACTTGATGGAAGTGGTCCTGATTGAACAATATTAGTGTCCACAACAGCGAACAATATTGTCTGTTTATTCTAAGTGCATGCTCGTCTGCCGCTTTAAATTCTCTCATTATATTCTGATTGGGTGTCAACGTTTGTATCTTTCATCAGCTGGAATAAATAATTCTGGAACTGATTTCAATGATATCGTTTCTCTGTGCCTTTATCATAGTTGTGGTCTGCTATTCTTTAATATTGAGATTGATTTTAAGAAATATATCATTATCTTTATAGTTAATGTGCTTGGTTTGCCTTTCTCCATTCGGCTTGATCACATGGCCTAAAAACAGATGAAGTAATTTTTTTGAAAATTTTATGAATTAAACAGTGCTTGAATATTGAATATATCAACAGAAGCTGGTGAATAAACACATAATAGCACTGTATTATCCTCTGAACAGTTGATTTACATTTCAAACTGAAATTATATATACTATACTATATATATTTGAAAATTTACTTATAAACATTACTTACTGAATATTTTCTGTCCATGAAACTAACTCAAGGTTGTCACTTTAATGTTTTACTGAAGTTGTTACTATAATTAAAATGTAACATAGTGACACATACACACACACACACACACACACACACACACACAACTATATATATATTGACTGATCCAGCAGATTTGCTTTATTCAACAAGAAGATCAAGCCCTTTCTTTCGGAATATGCTGCAAAACTCCTTGTTCAAGCTCTTGTTCTGTCCAGGCTGGACTAATCTTTTTGTATTCTATTTTCTTTTCATTTATTATGCAATTATGTGTGTGTAAAGACCTCTAACACTAGCTTGCTCTATTCTTTTTTTATTCTATCTGTTTTCTTTTTAATTATTCTATTATTTAAAAGCCCATGTTACATGTGTACTGTGTTAACCTAACTAATACTTGTTATAGCACTTATATATCATTGCTCTTTTTGTTGTTTTTGATTGCTTCCACTGTCCTCATTTGTAAGTCACTTTGGATAAATAAAAGCGTCTGCTAAATGAATAAATGTAAATATATACATACATATATATGTATATATATATATATATATATATATACATACAAATTAGAATATAGTGACATGCATGACTACTAATGTTAAATAGTTTTAAAATGAACCTTCAGCCATTAATCGGTGTAAAACATGATTTTCAATACTTTATGAGCAACAATCTAGTTCAGGCGTACAGAACCAATACGTGATGTGGATAGGCCACAAAATAAGAATTCCTACAAAAATTAAACAATGTTGTTCATTCTGCGTTAGTTAATCTTTATATTTAAAAAAAATTGTCTACATGAACGAATTAACATAAGTATCTTTATTTTTCCATAGCACAAATTAACATGCACTATCAGTGAATCAATTTTCAGATTTTAACTAGTATTTTATGGTTATTATGATTATTATTATTGATACCTATATTGGATAAATTACTAAATTATAACAATTTACAACAGTTTTATCATATATAAAATATATCCAGGTTGTCAGTGGGAAACTCCAGTGTATGCGTGCCTCGTTGTAACAGGAAATGTTTGTAAATTGAAAACAACCACTGATCTATAATAAAGAACAGTGAAAACAACTCATTTTCTTCATGATGGATTCATTCAATAATCTCTCTATTTGGAATTATAAAAAAATAATAGCTAAATCCTTAACAACAGAATTGAGTAGGTTTTATTCAAGTCATTTTTTATTAGTTTTAATTAAAAACAAACCAAAAAAAACAATAAATTGATTTTGTTAATAAAGTTTACACATTAAATTAAATCTACAAACCCACAGAATAACTTTTTACCTTAAAGGGGTCATGTGATGCGATTTCAAGTTTTCCTTTCTATTTGGAGTGTTACAAGATGTTCGTGCATACAGAAGATCTCTAAAGCTGCAAAGACTAAAGTCTCAAACCCAAATAAATATTCTTTATAAAAGTTAAGAAAGGTTGACGCCCTCCTAAAACACCTTGTTTAAACCATAGACTGTAAAAAAATACATTACTCAGTTTTCACAGGCAAGTCCTTTTGATGTGATGTTCTCTCCTCACTCTTTTTTACATCCGGAATAACAAGAATATCACACACTGAAACAGATCTTTGTTTTTGAGACCGTGCTTTGAATCTGCCATGTTTGAACTACCATGGGTGAGAAACTTTTCCTGTTTTCCTTGTTGCACCTATTGTTAGTTCCCTTGGTACCATAGTAATTTATTATCTCCAACCCCTTGTTAGGCTTGTTGACTTGTGTATTTAAACCCGTGTTTTCCCTGGTTCTTTGTCTGGTGTTGTCCTAATGACTGTTATGTGTGCCCTTGGAAGTTTGGATGATTTACATAATTGTATATTTCTATTATGTTAGGTAATAACCAGTATGAAATTTCACAATAACAGGATAGACAAATGATCACACGTTTAATAACGTAAAAGCAGTTTCAAAACTTTAATCTATTAAACTTTATGTGTGCTCCCAACAACAACACTGTGGACACTTTGAGAACAACATATGGATTCATGACAGAGGTAAGCAGAGGCAGTGAAAGATTACTTAACTGTTTAAAACAATTAAACAGTTTCAGCTCCATGACAGACCTAAAGCAACCAGACATTGTGATAAACATTGATTCTACTTAACAAGATGCACAGTCCAGCTCAATATTCTTCATTTTACCAAACCCAAATATGTAAACAATGCTGTTTTCACAACAAAAATCAGTTCCTGTTTACTGTGTCACACCCTGCAGATGCTTTCATGTGATCCACAGCATCAAGTTTTCTGTGTTTTTTCTTCAACATAGAGCTGCATCTGTTTACAGAACAGGAAAAAACATCATGAACTTGTTTAACCCTCTTTTACTTTTACAAGAACACAGTGTTCTCTTAGTGTGTTCAGCATGGTAGCTCTGACCCCAAAAAAGGGGAATATGGTACCCTGACTGATTCTGAAATACTTATTTTAAAGATTTCTGACACAGTGGGGCCTCTAAAGTTCACTATGGGAAAATCTTTATTTTTTTCAAATTACAAATAATACAATTAGCACAACAATTTGAGTGAAGTAAGTAATGTGAATGTCAGAATGTGTTAGAATTTAGTTTTTTCCTCTTTCACTTTACTGTCAGCAGTACTTGGGCTGCTTGAAAAGGTTTTTTTTTTAATCAAACTTAACGATCATGCATGATGATTTGAAAATTAACATTTTGTGATTTGGTGGAAGCCATGAAATCTGACACACTGTAGTTGTCTCACCTTGAGGATATCAGAAGTCATTGTTTTTAGAGGAATGAGTTTTGCCTCTTCCATGTGAACTTCCTGCTCATCTGCTACAATCCATGGAAAATCCTGTAAAATACACAAAACAGATAAGACAAGAATCTGCAGAGAAAAGTGATAGTTAACGCAAAAAGGAATCATTTATTCACCCTCGTGTAGTTTGAAACTTTTCTTCTTTTGCAAAACACAATATATATATAAATAAAGCCTGAAAACAACAAAATTAATCACAAAAGACTTCACAGCAGGTGTGCATATAGATTGTCTTTTTGAGGAAAGTCTGAGAAACAAAGTTTGGTTTCTCAGGATCTCCAGCAAGTTCACTTTTACAATTAAAGACCATTAAAAGGTTTAAAATATACAACTGTATTAGCACACCTTGATGACCTGAACTTTCTCCATGTTTTTTGTGGCAGCTTCCCTGGTGTGTACAAGCACTGTGAATGTGCATCCTGTGAGCAAAAGAAAATGCATGGTTAATGAAAATCTATTCTAACTTTAATAAATGTGAGGTCATTATCAGGGCTATTTTATATCAGTAATTACATAAAAGCTGAGCTCCTACCTGGAGGATTGTTGTCTAGGACAGCGTCACACACACTGATCTTTAGGATCATGGCTCTCAGCAGCTGCTCCACATGAGACAGCAGAGTCTCTGAGCTGACACAGCAAAACCCAACACACACATATGAGAAACATGCACAACTTGATTTAACAGCTGTGAACCCACTGTCACTCACTTGATGGACAGCAGCGGAGGCTGTGAGATCTCAAACACAAATCTCTCCACAGGATGGTGCTCTTTATCCATGATCACCACTACAACCTTCTCAGCCTCATTCTGCACAGTAGAGATGGAAACGAATGCTATTATATTGTTCAGCCTGTTTTCTTTCAAATATGTATTTATCGAATATGAAATAAAAACCTTACTTTTTCTATCAGTGGCTTGACACAATGCAGCGTGTCTTGAATGTACTGATTTAAATCTGGATGGCATGACATCTGTCAAAGACAGTACATATAAGTGTTTAAATCATCACTTCCATTCAACAATACAGAAACTTCAACAAACATTTTGTCTTTATTTCTCTTTTCACGCTCCATGATGAATAAGCCAAGCAGTAATGCATTATGTTAGTGCTGCATCAACCTTAAAAACATTACCTGCACAGGTACGTTGTATTTCTTCCTTTTCTGAAAGATACCAGATGGATAGACATCTCTGACATAGAGAATGAGGTGAATGGCCACTTCCAGAAACTCACACAGAATGTCAGCAACAACTGCAAATGACCAATATATTCAGAATCTCACAAAGGCTTTATCTGGAAAGCTGTAACGTTACAGTGCTCAACATTTACAGATGAACTGAAATTTACCCTGCCCGAAATTAAGGTCCTGCCTCGTCAGAGTGGCCATAATGAGATCATAGATGCAACAACTTTTAATGAAAAAGCAGCGTCTCGCTTATAAAACATCGGCGATCATGCATGGTTGCTACAGAATACGCGTGGAAGTGTTGTATTCAGAAAAAAATTCCGTTCTCTACGATAATACAAAAAACTATAATACAGTCCGATTATTGGGGAAATGTCTGTAATTTACAAGTAAGCAGTATACAAACAAAAATGTTATAAAACAACACAGGAGGCTATCCCCCCTCGAAGGATATTTACTCTTTTCTTCTGTAATCTGTAGGAGAACCGCAGCGTTATGTGGCTGTATGTATGCTGCCACCTGCCGGAGTGGAGGAACGCAACAACAAAACAATGGTCTGAATTTTGCATCTAATATGCAGTACGTTGGTAGTAAGACCAAATATCTCGAATAAACTGAGTGACAACAGGTGAAATAACTTATTTTGGTACAAAATAAACTACACCTTTCTGAGCAAACTAAAACTGGCAGGTGAGAAATATAGACAATTAACATTAAGGCACGGAGCTGATTAACTGACGTGTGTCCATTTCTCCAGATATTTCATACAATATCTTGTTTATTTATTCATTTAAAGCTGTTTGTGAAATATGTATGTATTCATAATTATTAATACTATGCCCACTTAACTCAGGGAACCTGACAAGCAGTTTATTTTTCTTTAACCAGCACAGCAGGTAGTCCAGGGATTTCATTTATGACAGGCTGTGAGCAAAGGTTTACCTGAATGAACTCATGGACCCACTGCTCTTCAGAAATGACAAACATAAGACAGTGTCAGAGACTAAGGATTTGATTGATTTACCAGCTGATGACCTGAGAACCTGTAAGTATTCAAACTATGCTTTGATTTGTGAAAGATTTGCAAATAAAGCTAGAAAATCATCATAATAGTCATTTAAACTGTACCTTCTTTAACTGTAACATATTATTGTGATGCATTACAAACTTATTTGGGAAAAACAACTGAGAGTGAAATATTGAATATGAATAGAAAATATAGCAGTTTTTGTTACAATGTACACTGGACTTCAGTCACAAGCTGCTTTATCTTATTCATTAACATTTCTTTATTATGGATTACTGATCTGCTGAATTATTAACTTGACACATAACTGGAAAGTAAATAGCCTTTTCTGTTACTAAGCTCTGCAAAATACACTTTCTTGGAGTGAAAAGTAGCAGGATAAGCTTTTGTTTAAATCATTTGCAAGTAGTTTCTCTTTTGTATTGGTGTTGGCTTTATAGCTGACTGAGAAGCCGAGAGCTGGAGGGAAATGGAATCGAGTGAGGCCAGTGTTCAATACGACCGCTGGAATGAAGACAACATGAACATGCAAGAGCCGCATTCACAGTCCAGACTGATTGGGTGAGAAATCTACTCTATATATTTCAAAGAACTGAAAAATAAACCGTTTAAAAGCAAATATTCATAACTTATTATTGTAGTGAATCAAATAACTCATGTCAATCATGTCTGTACCCGTATAGTCTCTATAACAGACTGTGCACTGGGCGACTGGGCATTGTGATGAAAGTGGGGGCATCTTTGACCATGATGGTAGTTATATACACTGTTGGATACATCACAGGATACTACGTTCATCGATGCTGACAAGGATACTATTTGAACGAACTGGCTGTTATTTGAAACATTATGGCCATCAAAGAAACACCTTGTTTTTTGCTGTTTATTATAGTACCAACATGAATAAAATATCAAAATTCAAAATATCAAAAAGCAGACCAGATTTTATTTTATCTTATCCAGAAGCGCTTTAGTGATTACAACACCCATATTTGTTGTTATAACATAACTACAATTATGATGAACATTGTCATGAACTATCAAGGAACAACACTTTTATAGCAGCTTTTATTAATTTTTGTACGAACACTACAGTTCAAATGTTTAGGGCAGTGACTAAAGTGACAGTAAATCCATTTAAACTGTTTTTAACTTGACAATAATAGCAAATAATTCTTGAGCACTAAATCAACACTAGAATAATTGAATGATCTGAAGGATCATGTGACACTGAAGACTGAAGAAATGGCAGCTGAAAATAAATCACAAGAATAAATACATTTTTTCAGCACATTAAGGTAACACTTTAGTATAGGGTCCAATTCACACTAATAACTAGTCGCTTATTAGCATGCCTATTATTAACATATTGGCTGTTTATTGGTGCTTATAAAGTACATATAATGCATGACATCCATAATCCTACCCAATACCCTACACTTAACAACTACCTTATAAACTAATAATAAGCAGCAAATTAGGAGTTAATTGAGGCAAAAGTCATAGTTAATGGTTAGCTAATAGTGAGAATTGGACCTTAAAATAAAGTGTGACCTATATTTTGTTTAATAATTTATAATTTTAAATTGTTATAATATTCCATAATGTTACATTAAGTGAAATACATTTTTGCTGTATTTTTTGCATGCAGCCAGTGTAAGGGACTTTTAAAACATGAAAAATTCTTACTAACCCCAAATTTGGAAAGGCACTGTGGCATGAATGAACACCTAATGCATTAACTACAGCTGAACATTATTTTACACTGTTTACAATTACCATTGCATTCGACATCAGTCCTGGTCATAGATGATTTTAATAGTATCCACATCCTGCTCTTCTAGTATTTGGTCAATAATCTCATCTTTTGATTGAAGAAACAAGCTTGCATTTATGCAATAGCATATATTAAACTCGACAATCCATGCTGTTATCCTCCAGAAAGATGGGCACAGATGCACTGGAAGTCTCAAATGTATGGAAAGTGTCCAGAATGTTAAGAGTTTTGTTGGACCCATTCTTCCATCTTGTCCTGTGGTCCCAGATGTCATTCCTCTTGGTCATTTTCATAACTTTTTAATAAGAGCAAACTGGACAACTGTCAATGTCATGTAGCATGATGGAGTGTCCTGAGAGAGTGTCCTCCAGACTTACTCTCCTCCTCTTTACATTTCCTGAGTCGGCCAGTCATCTGTTCTTTAACCAAACCCAGAGTATTCATGTGCTTGACGGGCACAAACAAACACAGGATGCAAACAATGCTACTGTTACTTCACTAAAAATGTTTGAAGATATGCATTTTAGAAATAGTTAATGCTAACTCAACCTTACACTCTAAAAAAAAGATGGTTCTTTAAAGGTTCTTTACCTGTAGAGCCAGGTCTATTTAGAACCATGCATCCTGAAGAACCCTTTTAATGTTGAAATGGTTCTTTGTGTCAGTTTAGGGTACTTTATTCCCAACCCCTTTTTTTCAAAGCACTTCATTACTTAACTTCTGGAGTTCAGTGATCCAACTACAGAATGTCAACACACTCTCAACAGGTACATTATTTCATACTTAAATTGAAATACAAATTTAACTTTAAATTGTATCTGGTTTTCAAACAAATATTTTCTCTTCTTTTTTGATCATGGAAGTATGAGCAGTGCTGGCTGAGGATACTCCTCTTCTCCACTAAGTAACGGAGACATTGAATTTATAATTGAATTTTTAAATAATTACTTACTTATAATTAAAAACCTACCTCCGGCAGGTGGCTACATTTTAAAAACAAACATGGCTCAGTTGGCTTACTGATTCTCTGGAGTTCAGCTATCTAACTACACAGACCTTTCAACACACTCTCAGCAGGTAAATGATCACTTTCTTAAAATGTCTATAATTTTTTACTCTAAAATTTTAACGGTTTCTTACAAATCATGTCTTCTTCTCTTTTCAGTTTAAGAGATCATGTAAGTGTGACCAGCTATGTTCAGGTAAGGATACTTTTCTCCTCTTCACCACTAAGTAACAAAAATATTTAATTTATGGTCTTTTTTTTTGTTGTTTTTACACACTGTAACTCTGAACTCAATTGTATATTTCAGATGCCCTAACATCCTACAACCTTGTCATCTGCAGAGCGAAACGGTCACGCACTCACACCAAATTGTAATACCAGGCAGATAGAGAGGTAAAAAAACAATATTAATAAATAATATATACAAATAATATTATTTGTATATTATTTATGATATAAATGTTGATATACTAATATTAATGAAAATAAACTATCATTAAAAAGGTTATTTATAACATAATTAGGGTCCTAAATAGCATTTTCAAAGCATGGTTCTTTATGAAACCCTAAAAGGGTTCTATTTAGCAACAAAAAGGGTTCTGCTAGCCGAAGAACCTTTTTCTGGAACGGTTTAGAACCACTTTTCTTAAGAGTGTACTATAAACTGAATTATGAACTACTAAACTACTAGTTTTGATAATGATACAGATGATTTTCTTTCAGCAAAACAGGCCAAGTCTATTTCACGGAGTAGGACAAAGTGACTATTAATTCTATTAGAAGTATAAATCAGTGTTCTATAAACACAAAATATTTGACAAGGTATAATATTAATAGTATCATTTTATTGCATAAAATGCAATGAAATTCAAAAGTATAACATCTTTTACCACCTCATAGTAGAAAAGATAATTTAAGAATACATTTATTTATTTTTTACACCATGGTGAAAACGGGTTTCCATACAAAAGACAGAAGTGTAAATGAGAAGGACTGAATCCAATATTTGAATTAATGTTTTAATATCCATTTTAATTTGATGATGCATTACAAAATGCATTGCAAAATTGGACAGAAAACCAACGGTTGAATTTGCTATCGGACGACTGTTAGATTGCTGACGTCAGACATCAGGTCGGTTTTTGATGGGTAGACCACTTTAAGGTTTCCATCTACGTCCACTACCTTCACTTGTACTACGGTCAGCTCGGAGGAGGCCGGGTCCTCTGCAGGAGGAGCTGAAGTCACATCAGTCTCTTCATCTGAGCCCGCATCCTCCTTTACATCAAAGGTTAATTTATTAAGCTCTGCCATTCTCTGAAATAGAAACAAGAATGGTTAGAGAAAATGTATGAATGTTACACTAACAAACATGGAAGCTGTTTTTCACTGTGAACATTCATAGCTGGATAAAAGCTACTAACTACAATGATGTAAAATGCTTGTATAAAAGCATTTGGATGAGAAATGTGAAAACAAATGCATTTCAATAGTCTTGGTACTAATTGTAATAGCATAATTGCTAGTACATGCTGATGAACTGAATGCAATGAGCCAGCTATTCAGATTGTGTTTTATAGTAAAATATTCAGTAGTTATCTGAGCTGTCGTAAAAGAAGAATGCGTGAAAGTGGGACAGGTCTTTTGTATCATGAAATAAATCTCGCAGCTGCAATAGAAACCATTTTCTCAATTTAATTTTCCTTGTCACATTTCAAGGTTTTCAATTACGTCAGGTATTTTTTTCTAAGTGCAAAAATCAGGGGCTTTTAAATTGCACTTGTATTATGTGACACTGTACACCAAATGTGTGTGTATGTGTGTGTGTGTGCAGAATGATGAGCTCATTTCTTCAATGAAGAAATCAGCGTTCAAAGGTACATGTAATATATATATATATATATATATATATATATATATATATATATATATATATATATATATATATATATATATATATATATGTAAATAAACCAAAACACTAGTAATATTTCTTACTATTATCAATGCGTCCATGACATCTTTACAGATCTGCAGACTGGTGGAACTCGTCACCTCTAAAAACAGCTCTTGTGTGGACCTCTTTATCTGCAAAGACAGATTATTTGGTTGTTTGGCAAAAATAATAATAGTTATAATAACCAGAATAATTATAAAGTAATAAGAATAATAATTTAAAAACAAAAAAAAACATTATTTTAAATGTGAAAAAATAAAATAAAAATAAAATAAACATGCATTAACAAGAATGTATGAATATGACATTAATGCTTGAAAGGATTAAATATTGTATTTTATTTTTGTCATGACATATTTTTTTGTGTCCTTCTGGATAAAATAATAATAAATGTCATAAAAAAATACCTTTTTCATCAAGACCTGAAATAACCTCTTCATAGTTCACTTAATTTGAATAAATTACCTTTGTCCTCTCGCTGTTTGTGATTGGTGGGAATGAGACCACATGATCCTCTGCGTCAACCAAGCAGGGGTAAAGATCCTTCCCATCAAGGAGTTGAAGGTATCTGGGTAAAAAAAAAAAAAAAAAATGGGAATACGTCCATGAAACACTGAATAATGAATTCATTCTCTGTGTCACAGTTCAGTATTTAGTGTTTCAGTACTTAGTGTTCTGTGCAGTCAGTGCGATTACATGGATGAACAACACAACAGTTGTCTGACAAAAGAGGGATATTTTTTGGATCACTTAAAAAGGGCCTAAATAGTACACAATGTGATTAGTGAGCATGACATAGCCCATTTTCTTCTGAAATTATGTTAGATCAATGTTTTGCACAAAACTATTGCTTTGCTTGACAGATTGTGCCCTCCACAGCTCCAAACTATACTGCAGACAAGTCATTATAATATTTAATATTTGCCTCTATTAATATTATATAATCAGGTATTAAATATGCATTTTCTTACTTATGGAGTCCTGAAACGTTCTGTCGTTTTTTATGTTTTCTTAGCTCATCTGCTTCCTGTTGAAGTATCTCCAGCAGTTCAGCTGCCCTCATCTCCTTACGACCAAGAGGAACGATCTACACATGTTGAAAATATTATACATTTTTAGTTATAAAACAAATAATAATAATAATAATAATATAATAATATATATATATATATATATTACTCTGCAGTAGGTATGTTTTCATGTGGCAATATTGTAATTTGTGTGATTTAAAAAAAAATATATATAATACAATAAAGTAAAATAAGGAAATGATTGACAGGATATATTGTTAGTATAGTCAGCTCAAGGCACTAGATTCACAATATAGCATAAATGTATCTTAGTTTACTGCTAAAGGCTGTTATCTGGTGTATAATTGAAACCATCAATTATGAGGCTGAAGCAGTGTAACACATCCTATTGTCCGACGGCCTATGGGCTCTTAGAGAAGTGATGAATTCACCATCAACACAAAAGAAACAACAGCGAGAAAAGGGACTGTTCATTTATTATTCAAATCTGAAGATTATGGGACTTCTGTGTCATTAATCAGCTGGTGGCTTTGAAACCGGATTCCTGTCATTCAACTGCATCAACAACGGTTATTGAATATTCATCGCTCTGCATTGTTTTATCCATTATGCAACTAGTGGAGATGCTCTGATTGATAAGTGAATTAAGTGATAAACTATAGGGACAATTATGATTGTGAAAGAGCAAGACTTTTAAATTGCGTTGAATTGAGGATTTATTATAAAATTAATACTAAGTATATATATAAAAATGATATATTTGAGAAACCTCCTCCCATACCTTCAGTGTATCTCGTGGTCTGACATCGTACAACAGAGGAGCCTTGAGCAAGCCCAGGTCATGAGTTGCGATTGTTGCCGTTGTCCTTTTGCCACAAATCTCATCATGAAGTTTGGTCTGCAGACAAAATACTCGGACATTTATATAAGCTTATATAAAATCAGTTTAAAAAGACAGAAAACAATAGTTCTGATGGCTGAGTTATTTGTTGAAACTTGTGTCACCTGAGCCACCAGAAATCGCTTGAGTGCATTTCCTTGTCTGAGGTTCATGCCTTTTACAATGCAGCACACAATGTAAGGCCGGACATCCTTGATGCCTTCAGAAACTTTGACTGTAACTGCTGTTGGCACTTTGGATACATGCAGAACTCTCACAACCATCCGATTAAGCTCATCCACTTCCTCTGCCTCTTTTTTGCCCTTCTGCTTTCCACTGCTTTTCTTCTTTGAGACAAGCTTCTCGCTCGCCTCTCCATCCTGTTGCTTGCCTTTCCCTTTCCCCCTCCCACCTGCCCTCAGGTAATCTAGGACTGATTTGGTTTGGCAGCCGTTCACCATCTTCTCAAGCCTCTTGTCCTTCAGCTTGTTCCCTTTAAAATTGGTCTCTTTCAGCTTGGAGCAGTCGGCCAGCTCCCATGGAAGCTCCTGAAGCTTGTTGCCAGAGAGATCCAAAACCTGAGATAGCGGAGAGTGAGATGCATGCTGGAGGGCTTTTCAAATAGTATTAATGCATATTGAAATCTTAACAATAATTTAAGTAAATAAATACATCACATACAATCTCTAGAATTATTTTTTTAAATGACAACTATTTTAACTGATACTTAATAACTTTTAAATTATACATTATTTTATTTATTTTAAAAAATACAAAAACAATAATAATAAAATCTTATTTAAACACATAGTCTACCACATACAATCAATAGAATTAAATAATTGTGAGTACATAATACACCAAAACCACTCTTTTTCAAATGTGTATTTATTGAACCATTGCACATGCTGAATTAAAATACAGCATAAACAGGATTTCACTATTAGGTCTTGTCATGAAACGCACCTTGAGCGCAGACAGGTTATGGACCTCACTGCTCAGCTCCTCTATCGCGTTTTCTGATGCAATGATGGTGCTGAGGAGCTCCAGCTTGGAGCACCATAAGTCGTCTGGGAGCCGCGAGAGTGCATTTTTGGACACATTGATGCTGGCGAGCTTTACACACTTGCTAAGGCCATCCGGCAGAGCAGTGATGCTGTTGCAGCTGACATTTAAAGTGTTGAGCTCGCTCAGTGCACAGATCTCCTCGGGCAAAGCCTGCAGCTGGTTGACGGACAAATCCAGGACTTTGATCGCCTTCAGATCGCCAATGCTTTTTGGGACTGCAGTGAGCTTGTTCCTGCAGAGGATCAGACTCTGTAGATGGGACAGATGGCTGATGTTCTCGTGGATCTCGTGTAAACTGGGACACTGACTGATCTCCAGGTAGTTTAGGAGAGAAAGGGAATAAAGTCGCGCGTGAAGTCCGCCGCTGCTCTGGATCTTTTTGTCAACTGCTGAACCCTGAAGCACCAGCTCACGTCTATTCTCCTTTTCTACCTTTTCTATTTCGGGCCAAATATTCAGCGAGCCATCTTCAGCCATGTTGTCCAACGTAACCCGGAACATGGACGGACGCAACCCGGAAGAGTTAAAATGTACATTAAAATGTAATTAACTCAGTAAGCATTGGATTTGGAATTTAGTATTTGCATATTACATATTTTAATAGTAATATTTTACACACGTTCTTAGAGTAACTCTCCCATCTGTAACCAGAGCAATAATAAAGGACTACAAGAACCAGCATCCCTTTTTATTCGACCGAGTCAGGACTTTTGATTCAATAAAGTGACTCGAACGTTTGAATCAGTTCATCTAAAAGAACTGTTTACTGATTCTTTCTTTAAGTTACATCGAGGGCCAGCAGGTGGCGAACTGGAAGTAGACTTTCTTTTGTGTTACTAGAATTATATATATATATATATATATATATATATATATATATATATATATATATATATATATATATATATATATTTTTTTTATTATTTATTTATTTATTTATTTATTTTTCTTCTCAGTTTGTATAAAATATAAATATGAAAATTAATATAGAAATTATTAAATTAATATAAAATTCTTCATAGTTCAAGGTTTAGGGTACATAATTTGTCAAATATGTGCGATGGAAGTTAATTTTTCTAAATTCTTCGTCTTTAGTTCCTGTTGCAACTACAAACAGAAACAACAAATAATTGTAGGCATACACGCTCATAGTAGAAAATAATATATATATTAGATATAATAATAAAATGTTTTTTTTTTAAATAAAATAGAAAAAGGATTATAGAATGTAGTAGGGGACATATAAATATAAAACGTTATATAAGGGTATTCTACAAATTATAAATAATAAAATAATAATAAACACAAAAAATATTATTTATATATTGTAGAACACTGCATGTGAGACACGTACTTCAACTAGGATAGACTTTAGTAAACAAAAGTACTGAACATAGAAGTGAAGAAGAGTCAGAACCTGTTACAGTCTGTCCGTACGGAAGTGAAAGAAACGATTCGTTTACCTAAAAGATTCATTCTACCGGATTCTTTCTAGAACGAACGAAAACTTCGCGCATGCGTACACGTTTCAGTTGTCAAACGGTGGTTATGGAGATAAACGTAGGCAACTGCTGTACTTGGGTAAACTACTTATTTATCGGAATTTTATCTGCCCAATAGTGAATATTAGTACTACTCTAAGAATGAGTGATTCGGAACTTTATCTGATTAACGTGTGGTTTGTGATTAAGATCCTTATCGCTGTTTTGGATGAGTTGTAACCGTAATGTTACTGTTTAATTAACGTTAGCCAGAGTGCACGCTAAGGCTACATTCTATAAATAACAATCATAATTATGACTCAAGTCCTTCATAATAAGCACCAAACCTCTGAATATATGCAACATTTAAGTGTATACTTAACTGAAATTACAGTGTTACAACAAGTAGATGTGGTAAACATAGATATACCCTGAATAGATTTCCCTCTAAGGATACATCCTGTTACTCTCATGTAAAGGAATGTTGCCAAATTACAGGTTCTTTCTATATGTTTTATGTTAAGAGTGCTGGTGCTTTGTGGAATAAAACATCATGTTTTGTTCATATCCTACATCCATCAGAGCTCAGGTACAGGATGCCTCATAAGATAGACTTCTCTGTGATAAGCTGGTCTGGTCATGAAGGAAACTACAGTGGCAAAAATCTGATGGTCCACGGGCCCACTGTCAGTGGCTGGAGATCCACCAGGTCAATACATTTTATACTATTTATGTTACAGTGTATTTCATGTAATTTAGATAGGATTGGTTTAGAAGACAAACTGTAGACGTAGGATAATAATGATAAATAATTTATAAATATCAAGGCTATTTAATAGCTGATAATATTCCGTTTTATAGCTGCTTTTTCTACCAAAGATTACAGTTCTAAAACGCTTTTTAAGAATTTTTTTTTTATTATCGTGTGTAGGTTCTGTCCATTCCCTCAGGAAATCATATTGCAGTTGGTTGAGAGATGTCGAATCAGGAAACTCCAGCTACTGGCCCATCAGTACCTGATCCCATCCAAGATCGAGTTCCACATTGGAGACAGACTGCCGGAGTCCAGCTCGCCCCAACAGACCCATAGTCTTCACAGATTGGGGTGAGGAAAGAGTTTAGATCACTGCTTGGTTCTGTCATTATCAATGTATAATGTGATTCGGTATGTAACACCTTATCAAATCTCATTTATTTTTTCTGATCTAACTGTATTGAATGTAATGTGTTGTCTAGGTACGTGTCTCTCTCTGACAACGAGAAGACTGGTTTCAGAGCCAGAGAGCTGAAGTCTGTTCATGTTGATGCTGTTGGGTCTTACTTGAAGCTCACCTTTCACAGAAACCATGTTAATCAATACAACAGCTACAATCAGGTACAAAAGTAATTAATGTGGGGAATTAGGGTTGATTTGTTTATTTTAATCATATCAATGTCATATCGCGTTCTTTCTGAAATTCTAGGTTGCATTGGTGGCCCTAAATATTTTGGGTGACCCTGTGGATGGAAATGAGATTTGGACAGCAGTAAGTAACAGTCCAGTTTATGGAATTGTTCTCTTCTTGTTTGATCTCCTCTAGATGGCGATGGTTTTCTGTTGAGCATGTTTCTCTATCAGATTTAGATCAAAGCAGAGAGCTTGATTTGACCCAAATAATTCACCTGATGTACCCCTTGGTTTTTAAAGTAGTGTTAATTTTCTGAAAAGAATAATTCTTTGTTTACTTATGCCCAAATTAAAATAGGTTTTGTTGGTGGTGTTTATTATTTTGATGGTGTAAATTAAAATTGTAATTTCTTGGCACAAAACGTGTAGTGTTGTTTTGGACTAATGAAACTCCTGTGAATTGAAAGAGACAATTCTTTTATATTCTCTTTTGCCTAACATTGATCTGGATGCTTTTTACAACACACCAATAACACACTAGATGGAGCAGCGTTCATATAAGTGCTTGTATGCATGCATCAGTTCTTTTAGTTTTTTTTTTAAGTTTAAATATTAATTACTAATTTCAGTAGGCTTACATCAATAGCACCTGACAAGCATTTCATTGTGTGTTGCAGTTCTTGAGCAGGTCTAATGATTTGTCCTCAGTGTTGGTATGTGGATCTGTGTAATGTGAGTCTGAGCTCCGTAAGCACAGCAGAGCTTCAGATCAGATCACTCATCAATATATCCATATCACCGCTACTTTCAGCCCTCCCCATCTCCTATTTGCTCTATCCCATTACCCCCTTCTTTCTTTCTCATGCTCTCTTTCTCCTCTTACTCTCACCTTGTCTCCCCCCATTTTTTACCTCCACGACTTCCTCTCTCTCTCGTCGTCTCCCACCTTGCTAACAATCTCTGCATTGTTAATCTCTAATCCCTCTCTCTCTCTGTCCAGCCTGGAGACTCTTTGTGTTATCCAGGTCACTAGTGATAATAAGTTCACAGGCAGAAATCAAGAATTTTAACCTTTGTTTGTTGGAAATACAATTTCCAAAGATTCAAAGGATGTTGATTTTACATTGTTAGTTTCAGAATTGAACTTTCTTTAATAACGTTGTGCTAATTTCTTGGTTTTGTCCCAGCTAAGCAAAGATCAGCTGATTGATCAGTATCTAAACAACAGCCAATACAGCTCAGCTTTGGACGGCACACACACTGGGTAAAAACCAAAGATCTATTGCATTACAGTAAATTTGTGCACGCAGTCTTCTGTCTTTCTGTTCTGTTTACTCCTGTTATCTTGCAGGCTCTCAAGTTATAAATGTGACTCTATCTCGCCGCTCGATGACTTGGCGTTTGACATGTATCAGGACCCTGAGGTGGCCCACATCATTCGTTTACTGGACCAGAAAAAACAGGACATGGTTCGAGAGGAAAGATTTGATCTGGCCAAAAAACTCAAACAAGCTATCGCAGACCTCCAAAAGGTTATTAAATTTGCCTTTTTTGTCTGACACCTCTTTGTTTGCACGTGTAGTTTAATAATAATGTTACACACTGGAGATGTGAACCTGGAATTGAGAGGGTTGAAATGCATCCAGGTGTATTCCAATAGAGCTGTGGCATTCCTTTAGTTACCTGTCAGTTATAGCCTGACAGTGATTACTAAGCAAATTACAAGTTTATTTCTAAACCTCAGATAAGTGTTAAACATCCTCTCATTTCTTCTTTCCCATTTTCTCTTTTTCTTTTTAGGTGGGTGAGCGTTTGGGCCGGTATGATGTGGAGAAACACAGTGCCATAGAACGAGAGGACTATGACACAGCTAAGCAGAAAAAGGAACAAATGGAAGCTTACAGGCTCACAGTCTACCAGCAGCTGGAGCTCCATGACCTGCTGGACATCAGTCAGGTGAACATCCATCCATACGTTCATCCACATATACACTACTGTTCAAAATTTTAAGATCAATACAATTTTACTATAGTATATAGTATACTTTTATTCATCAAGGATGCATTAAATAGTCCAAAAGTGTCAATAAAGGCATTTGTAACGTTATAAAAAATTATTTGAACTTTCTATAAATCAAAGAATCCTTAAAAAAAATCATGATTTCCACAAAAATATTAAGGAGCAACTTTTTTCAACACTGGTAATAAATGTTTCTTTAGCACAAAATCAACATAATAGAATGGTTTCTGAAGGATCGTGTGACAATGAAGACTGGAGTAATTACATTACATTTTAAAATATATTAAAATAGAAAACAGTTATTATAAACTCTATTAATATTTTACAGTATTACAATATTACACAATATTTTAACGAATATAGCCATGATTAAACTTATAAAAATGTTTTAAAAATCCAACAGAGGTGTCCATCCATCCATTGCACTTCTCAGAACATCAGTTAATGACATTCATCCATCCATCCATATTCCTGTGTGTCTCCCTTAATTTCTTCTCCTGTAATGAATGGATGAATAAAGCATCTCTTGTGTCGTGAGGGACTCTAGCTCCAGTGAGATTAGTAGTCTGATATGCTGGTTTCCCAGCTGAATAGTGATTGTGCTGGTTCTCCTGAGATCAGGTGCTTGCTCTTACTCGTCTAAGGTCAAGAGACACATTTAAACAGCAGACATGAAATGACTTGGACAGTATGCTCTGTTTGTTTGTGGCAAGCACTTGTGTTCTGCCTGTGTTCTGACAAACCTGTAGCTGTAGCATGTGATAATTTTTTCATACAATCAGTGTCTGGAAAATAATAGGTTAAGGTTCTTAATATTTATTAGCCTTTTAATCATTTCAGGCTTATTTTTGTATTTTTTTAAATAAATAGCTTTTATGAACTTTGATTTAAAATGTAAATAAATGTATAAAACTTTTCAGATCCAGAGAATTCCCGAGCTTTCCAACTCTGAGTTTCCCTCTCCACGTGTTGGGACACAGAAACACATGCCTCATCTAGCAGACTCACCCAAGAAGAGAAGACAGAGGCAACGTGTGAAGGAGACTGATGAGCAGGACACTTCAAAAGCAGCTAGCCCCAAACATACAGTCGCCCAAACACCCCTCTCTCCTCCTCACTTCCCAAAGACCGATGTAAGTCTTGATGTACACAGAATAAACATCTGTATAAGAAAAAGAAAGTATGATGTTACTATTCTAATGTGTTACTTGTGTCCACTTTTTGTCTTGTTCATTAATATCTTATCACAAATGCTAATTTTAAGGTAATCCTCAGTCAGAGTTATCTGCCTTGATAAAACGCGGCTTCTGTTCCTTTCCACCGATGTAGCTCTATCTTAACTGACACAAGGCTCCTTGTAGATTATATAAATGTGTGTTGCTTAACATGAATATAAGGGATTTGCTTTAGCTAGAGAGTTTTACGTTTCAAGATTTAATTAAAGGGTTTAATGGGGAAGTGTGTCATTTTTGTGCTACTACCTTAGTACCGCCATAAACCATGCCCGAGGTGGAAATGTTTACATACTTCTGAAAAATATTTTAACAAAAAAACATAAAAATAAGTAATGCATCCTCTTTAAATCTAAAGCTGTCTTTGTAAACCTTTTTTTTCAGCCTGAATTAGCCTTTTCTGTATTTAAGCACTCTCTTACATATGCAAATTACCAAGTAATATATATTTAAAAATAGAATTATCAAGGGGTTGTGTAACTATGTCAGATGACTTGGTCAGACTTTTCTTAGTGCACCTTTCATTTTTGTTTTTCTGCATGTCATCCTGTTAACCAGCTTTGAAATAACATGTAAGATGAGAACACAGCTAGTGATTGAAAATTATAGGATGGCAAGCAGACCAGTCTTTCTGGTGTAAAATAAACCCTCAACTGTAACAGTATTTATATTTCTGCATATGACAGAAAGTACAAAAATAATGTTAAAGTGTTAGTTATTTTTTTGCATTTAATTCAGTTTTTAACACAGACAATTATTCCTGCTGGGAATGTTTTGTATATCTGATTTCAAGATTTTGGGATTCATAGAATTGTCATGTGTGTATTTTCACAGACCAGTTCTCTTCCTTATGACGAGAGGCCTTTACCTGCTCTTAGGAAGAGGTCGAGTGAGCAGCCAGTCAGTGAGCTCGATGAGATGCCCCCTCTGACGGACACAACCACCCCATCTAGCCTTGGGGCCACAGGACAACCAGAACCGCTCACAGAGAAAGCTCAGAGAGAGGCCAGTCTGCCCATCGACATCTATGGAGACAGTCTGGTGAGACACTCGACATTTACAGCCTCCAGTTCAGCGATTTTAGTATTTACAAAACTGCTATAAAATTATTTGTTTGCAAATCATACTGATCTGATTTTCAAGTTTGAAGTAGTCATATTGGTTTGGAGTAACATGAAGTTAAGTTAATTATGGCAGGATTTTAATTCTTGGGAGAATTATCCTTTTAAGTATTTAACACTTTGCTGTGATGTCCAGATGTAACTGTTGTTTACTGTCACACAGCACTGGGCAAACTCTATGTGTCACATGGTCAGCTTGTGTATTTTGTTAGTGTGCTGTTTCTGGAATGTAATCTTCACTTTCTCTTTCTCGGTCTGTCTCTCAAAGGTGGCCGGGGCCTATTCCAAGACGTGGTCCTACAGGGAGGATGCTTTGCTGACAGTCTACAAGAAACTGTTGGAGGTTCCACGTGGAACCCCAAAAGCAGAACTGCGGAGCATGACAAGAGCAGCTGTGTTCCTCTGCAAGAAAGCTCTCACAGATAAAGTGTCATCTGTACGAGAACTCCCACTCTATCTTTATTTTTCCCCCAGTCTGATTTTATCACTCCCATTCTTTTGTTTCTCGGCCTCTCCTACTCTCTTTTTCTCTCTCACCCTCTCTTTCTAATTTCTCTCATGTATCCTTCTTTTCATTGTCGTTTAAGGCTAAAGACAGAATTCCACTATCAGCACGACTGATAGTTGTGACTGTTTAGCAGTTGTCGTGTTCTGTCTAGTATTGTGGATTATCTGTAGAAGTGATACTGCAAAAAATGTGGTGGAAAGCTTTGCTTATCTCTCCCAAGGGTGAACTTAGCCAGGTTGTCTACTAACAGTGGGTATGAGTAGGAGAAGACGGACCAACTGTAGAAAAATGAACAGGAGATTTGGATAAATCGTAATGCTCAGTATATGGCAGCTGCAGAATGAGAGTCCCTTACAGTCTTTTTTTGATAGAGACATAGTGTAGTTTCAAAGAGTAAATTTATTGGGAACAGTAACATTTTTTTTATTTTTATTGAATTATAAAGCTGTCAGTCTGACCCTTTCTTATTAAAGGGAAGTGATTGATTAAAATGAAAGACAAACCATATACTAAAGAACATATTTAAAACTCTTTACCTTGGTGGTAAATTTAGCATACAGTATTTGTTTTCCTTAAAACCTGCAGTGGCATGTACAGAATATTCTTGACAATAAGCAACCCAAATAGAAATATGAGGAACACCATCTGTAACTGTTTGTTAAAAATATGAACAAAACAGCTAAATGATATAAGCACACAAAATCAAGAATAGTTTTTCTGTTCATGGAAATTTTCCACTGACCTCAGGCTCTTACTTTTCAGTAAAGGGTTTTTTACAATTTGCCATGACATTGAGTAACATGTGTAATAATGAAAATTTCATTTGTTTTTTTTGGCATATCAATGGATCACTTTCTAACCCTCTGGTATTCTCAAAGCACATCCATGTTTGTGGTTGTGGCGTGACAGCTGTTTTTTTATTGTGCTGTCAGTCCGTAGATAAATCACACACATTAAAAAGTCATGGCCTTTCAGTTTCATTCTAAACTGTTGTAAATGGTTGTACTGAGAGTTTGAACAATGTGCCCTCTGCTGAACACATTCCAGTGACCCCCTCTCCACGGTTATTTAGTTAAACTCACACAGCACAGCATTTAATTGTGTGCTTTTACTCAGCACCATGTGTTGCTGTAAAGGCCTCAAGCGGTTTCTTACACAGCTTCTGTTTATAATTGTACCTTAAAACTGCAATTCTGAGGAAAAATGATTCCAGATGGTTCTAAAAAAACATGCCTTGTTAATGAATACATTTCAAAAATGAATATTCAGTATTTTTCTTGGGTTAGATGGTCATTTGTAATAGGTACACAGAGGTTTCAACATGAAGTTGTTTAGAAAAACCATAGAAACTCTTAAACTCTTGTAAGGGGAGGTAAAAGTAGCTTTTTTTTAAATGATAGAATATTGTATAAAATGTGACAATATTGAATATTGAAACCCTGCACATGAATTTTAGTATGTAATGTAACAATAAATGTCTATATTTGTATTGCATTTTAGGTGTTTCTTGCATCTCTGAATCTGCTTCGAATGATTCTGAGTGAGTTTATTCCCAACCATCAGCTGGGCAAATCTGAGATCAGTCATTGTGTGGAACAGACTTGGAATAATCTGCTCTCCAGGACCGGAGAATCAGCCCTGAGACTGAGAACCCCAGCTATTACCTTCATACAGGTCAGTACAGACTTTTGAAATACTTTACCCGTATACATCTGTAATGAAGCCACTCCTGCATCTATTTGGGTCATTGGTTGTGATGTGGTAAAATTCCACTCCAAAACATTTAGTTGACAATCCAGTTGACTAGAAAAACTTTTCTTGGTGACCTGACTGGCTGAGAATCTGCACATATGACTGGGATTGCATCATATATACTGGTGGCCTTGTGAAGTGAATTTAACTGTGAACGGGAAATTTCAAATATTTGTGGTTTTCTGTTAGCATGAGTAGAGATCTTGTCTCTTACTGTTGCCCTGCTATGAGATTTCCTAATTTCAATCTGCCATATTTTGTCTGAACAATTTCATAAACAGGTCTGGGCACATAAAAAGGCTTATCATCCATGTCTTTTAGCTCCGCTACCTACTTAATTCTATTGTACTCTTTAAAATTAACAAAATGGTCTTTTAGCAGGTAGAGCTTCTAATTTATAATTTAATTTGTGGATAAAAAGATTTAAAAGAATGTTTAATGGTATATCTAAAACTTTTATCCAATAAAATATTTTCTAGAATGGCAAAAAGTCCTCTCTTGCTAATTCAGTGTGCTTTTTTTGCAGTAAATTATTGTTCACGACTTTTCTGTACTTCTGTGTATCATACTATTTTGTGTGACATCAGTCTTACAGGCCTAGATAATGTGATTGTATTTCAGTATATACTGTATGTTAATCTGACTACTATTGACTATGCAAAGGTCGCTGTGATTTTGCCAAGTAAGACATGTTCCTGGATCAACATCTTTTGATGATCCTTGATCAACATTATTTTACAAAAATATAGACTTAACCCAATCCCTACCCCTTAACCTAACTCTACCCATAATTTATTCCTAAAATCAGTGGGAAATGATATCTGATTAACAATAGTGTAGAAGCACCTAACCCTGATTGTAAGCCTAAAACAGATATTTCTTGAAAAGTTATAACTCAATTCAGATTGGTTGATTGGAATGTTGTCATAGGAACATGATCCAGGAACATGTTGTAGTTGGTGAAATCACACTCGCCACTGTGCAAAACCATGCTGTAGCTCCATTGCAACTGTGCATGTAAATGTAGTTATTTTATACATATGATAAGCAGTGGTACAACCACAATATACAAACTTTTAGCAGATTGTATTTAAGAAATATAATGTTTCTGCTATTAAAATAACTGGAGAATGTGACCCAGACAGATCAACGTGTTTTTCAGAAAAATACCGTGCGAAAGAAAGGCTGAAGCACTTTGTGTTGTGACAGTCATCATGATCTGTGTGATAAGGATAGGAATGTTTCAGGTTCCTAGAAAACTGAGGATGTTTTAAAAATGTTCTGACCGACAGACACTGATCTGTTTTGGTTGTTGATAGACCGGTTGTGTCTCTGTCAGCATTGTGCACAACTTTATTGTATTTTGCACTGTATTCATAAAGACATTTGTGACTCATGCATCTGGAAAGTGGAAAAAGTACAACAAAGGCCACACCTTGTTATGAATAACTTGATGATGTACTCTGATAGCAGTGCTGTATAATATTATAAATAATACAGCCCAATATTATGTTAAATCATAATCACTCATTATTAAGTACCCAAAATATCATCTTCACCGATCTTCTAGAAATAACACATGCAATCACTGCAGAGTTTAACATTATGCAAATGAGCAGTGAAGTAATCACCAATGGGATTTTATCAACAACAAAGTAATCCAGAAAATGGCAGAAGTCTTGGGAAAGTTTGAGTTCTACATTAGTATCTCATTTATGATGCAGTATGCAGCATGATGATAAATACAACACATTTCTCTCCAGAATATAAATTTTTAGCATCAAGAAAAGCTGACTCATTGTCAAAGTAGAATAAGATCCTTTTTTGTGTTCATATGTTCAGCTGTTATGGTTAGTGCTGCCCACTAACAACGATAGAGCAGCCAGCAACGGGAACACTTACTACCAAATGTACAGCAAACTTCCTGGTCTCCAGTTATAAAATCGCTGAAAAAAAAATAAAAAAAAAATACAAAT
This sequence comes from Carassius auratus, assembly GCF_003368295.1. Taxonomy (NCBI): domain Eukaryota; kingdom Metazoa; phylum Chordata; class Actinopteri; order Cypriniformes; family Cyprinidae; genus Carassius; species Carassius auratus. Next base: position 224,208 of record NW_020525149.1, on the reverse strand, counting down.
ATTTACATATTATTTTTAGACTAAACAGACTGGTATTGATTGCAATATATTTTTGAGAATGTATAAATGCGTGAGAAAGAGTGTGTGTTGTAATTTGAATGCTGCTATGTTTAAAGCTGGCTTGTGTGTTTGTTTTCGCAGGAAATGGCTTTATTTAAGGAGGTGCGAGCTGTGCAGATGGTTCCTGTGGAGCTCGTGAGGCCCATGCAGAGCAGTGCATCCACCAGACTGGCGCTGAGCAGACTGGAACTGCTGGAGAAGCTTCTGGAACAGCTGGGCACCAAGGACTCTGGCTTCACCCTTGACAACGTCATGCGGGTACTAGCTCAACCTCAACTTTTTCTGAGATGATCTCACTGGGTGTCAACCTAGTGGCCTTCTGCTCAGTCAAGCTTTACATAAAAAAATAAATAAATAAGCTACAGATTTAAAGTAGTAGCTTCAAAAAAACTGCAGATGGCTGGTTTAGATTTATTAACCACATGATACAGTTATGTAGTCTGAGACCACACACTCTGACTGCCATTAGGTGCCAGCTGTTTGGTGCATGTACAGTTGACATTTGGGATTCTATTGGCCAAAAATAACACAAATTCAACCTTTCTGTTGGGATCTGAAGGTTAATTTCATTATCACAGCTATCATTAGGATTTTTGAGGGCTTCATTAGACTGAAACAAAGTGGCCTTTGTATGACAGAGAGGGTGTAGTCAACTCTACGTAATGTCTATCACCATTAGTTTCGTAAAAGGGCTGTTCTGACAGCCAGTTACTTATCCATGACACAGATTATGTAAGTCATCCAAGCACTGTCTCATTTTCTCTCTGCCCCAGCAGCTAGGTGTACAAAGTGGTTAAGCTGTTAAAATTGCAGTTCCTTAGGGTCTTTCTTTCTTCAGGGTCTTAGTTGTCTTAGACAGTTTTCTCTTTTATTTTTGTTTAGTTTTTTGGGACCTGTGCAGTTTGAAGTATATTTGCAATGCAAACTTGTGGCACTACTACAACAGAGACTGAAAAAAAAATTCACAAGGAACTGCAAAGTGCAGAGTGAGGTTTCTGTCTGTGTTCTAGTTGGGCTTCTGGCTTTGCTTGTTAGCGTGGAAGGTTTATGTCACCACACCTAGGTGGCTTTCACATGATTTAGTTAGGTGGGTAATGGTATCATATCATTTATCATGCAATGTTAGAGTTTTTTTGGAGTGTATATTTTTAGATATTGGATTGAATTGTTAATATTCAATTGTGCATGCTAATTTCCCCATTTTACGCTAACCAAAAATGCTAAACATCTCAAAATATACATCCACTTTTCATACTATACTCTGATGTGTTTGTATGGCCTAAATTCACTTGTGCAATATATAATGTTTGTTTTCAGTGTTTAGTGCCAAATTAGCTAAATAATGGTGAATTTTAATATTGCCCATTTATTGTTATTGGCCATAACAATAAATAATTATCAGCTTATCTGTATCAGCCATAATTTACATATAATTGGAATTTATGGACTGGATACTAGCTAAGGTTAGTTTTACTATTATCTATCTCATCATTCACACACCCTCATGTTGTTTAAAACATAACTCATAAACTATTTTTTAAATAGATATTTTTGCAATTATCTTCAATGAATCAGCTCCCAAATGTGCTTTTCTATATTTATTGGGTGTTTCTGTTAGTTTGGTCTTTTTCATGAGGTTACATGCAGGCTGCTCAGTGGCTCCTGCCTGCTGGTTTCCTGGGAGATGAGATGGGCTTCAGGGCACAGCAGAGAGGCGATTGGGTTTCCTGTAATTAAAATGAGCGATCCAGAGCCTAGGGGTAGATGAATGGGATCTGTGTGTATGGAGAACGGAGAGAGAAAGTGTGGGACAGATATTTGGAATATAATGCAAACGCTTTAGAATGTTAAAAACATATGTTTAGTTATTATCAGCGTTAAAAGCTTAAAAAGCGTTAAAACTGCTTCTTAATATTTTTCCGGAAACCATTATTCTTAGCTACTAGGTAAATCTTACTGGCCCCAAAAGCTTTAACAGTAGTGCATCTATTCTAAAATCACTTGATTGTATTTAAATGAATTAATAATGAAATATATTTGTGTGTGTTGTGTTAGTTTCTGGCAGGTGGTCTGGAGCACAGTGCTGCCCCGGTGCGGGAACTCTCTGTGAGAGTTGTCCTGGCTATGTACGGTCTTCATGGAAAAGCAGTTCTGAATTATCTGCCACCTGATGACACCAGCACACGTAAAAATGTCCTCTACAAGAACCTTTTTGACTCACTTGCAAAATTAGATGGAAACACCATCAACACACAGGTAAAACCGGTCTGGAGAGCATCGTTAGCTTAAGCTTCATGATTAAAATGCTTGGAATGTTTGTGTGTGGGCTTTGAGAATGCTGGGATACTGCATTCAGTCTGTCTGTCTCACTGTTTTACTCCAGAAGCCAAAAAAAGGGTCAGAAAAAGAAGATGGAGAGAAAGAAAAAGAGGAAATCAGGAGCTTGCAAGAGCAGCTTGCAGTGCTGAAGGAGATCAGTGTAGGTTGAAGGGTCACAGGTGGCCTAGTCTCTTCTGTTTTGTTTTTAATGCTTTCACACAAAATGGTTTTCTTCACACCTGGTATTAACATTTACGTACCTGAAAGTTCTTTAGCTAGATTGCACCTGGACTGAATCACTGTAGAGACCCTTTGGTCATCAAATGTACAAATAGATGAATTCATAAATGCATTAAAGATGTGAATATGTGTTTTAGGAGAAAGGGAAGGACAATACTAGAGTACCTGAGAAAAAGCTGAGAAGGCAACCAAATCAGGTGTGTAAAGTGTCTTTTGTGAAGCATCTCGGTAAAGATCAGTCCTGTATAATTGCAGCAAACACTGCAAATCATGCACAAGCTAGTTTTCAGCTTACCGACTTTTGTTCTTCATGTTTTTGTTTTACGGCTTAACCTGTCACCATATTAAATGTCTGATGTGACAATTTTTTACTAAACCTGCCACAGTCACGAATCTTTGTATCTATTTTTTTAAGATGAATGTCTGGATGTCCTTCTTTGTATTCACTTATGTAACTTCAGTCAAATGATAAAAACAGTGAGAATCACACTATCACTCTTTCTTTATTCTCTCTAAAGCGTGCATTGCTACGCACCTCCTAAAAATTTACATCTAATTTGCCAGTACTCTACAAATTTTCCTGCTTGTGCTGCCTACACATCAGTATTAACCCTCAGTTTTGGATTGTTAACCGAGAGTGGTCAATTTAATAGCTTGAATATATAGATTTAACATTGAACCACCAAGATGATTGTTAAATTTGAATCCCTTCAAACTGGAAAATTTAATTCACAATATGAATAAACACTATAATATTATATAAATAAACACCACTGGTACATGAGTGTAAATTCAGTCTGAGCAGAATGTGAGGGATGAATATGTTTCTCTTGGTTTCAGCAGGTGTTAAGAAGGTAAACCAGTCTGTACCTGCTGATGTGAAAGGCAGCGAACCATCTGTTGCTAACTTCTTAGACAAGTAAGCACTTCTTCTCGTCACTTCTTCATCGATTCTCTCAGCTGAGCTGTTAGTGATTCTACCAGTCAGTGGAATCTCAGTTTGTGGAGAGTTTCTGGTTCAGTGCCACTCTTCAAACTCAAGTTTTTGTATTGTGTAGCTGTTATGAATGCATGAATATAATCTCACCAAGACATCTGGAAAGTGATAGCATAATGTGCAGTGCTAATGGGCTCTCATTTTATCAGTTTCTCTTTGTACAGCTGGGAAAAAATTGTAATAACATGTTGAGTGAGAAATGAAAGATCAAATCAGGTGATGCTGGTGCTGTTTTTTCTAGTCTGTGTATTTTCTGTGGAGAGAGAGATGAATCATTCACTGAGGATGGACTCGACCTGCACTACTGGAAACACTGCCCGATGCTGCAGCGCTGCCTTCAGTGCAGACAGGTACACACACACACACAGACACACACACACATGCATGCGAGTTATCATATTTCAAAATATTGGTTACACTACTTTCAATTTGTAAAGTGTGTTAATAATGTAGTATGCTTGTGTGTTTGTTAGGTGGTGGAGATTGCAAGCCTGACAGAGCACTTGCTGACTGAGTGTGAGCAGAGGGCAAATTTTACCCAGTGTCCTCTCTGCTCTGAAGCTCTCACCCGAGATGAGCTAACTGAACATGCTCAAAGCGCTTCTTGCAATCGTGAGTCTCTGTGTGGTTGCACAGTGTTTTTGTTTCATGCTCATCCAGAAAGCACACTCAGTGCTGTTACAAATATGATACAAGGGTACAAACTTAACATTTGGCAGGTGAATTTCTATTAATGGCAATTTTTTCTTATTGACTATGATATTCTAGTTTATGTGAAACATAAAGAGATATTTTCAGTGCTGCTTATGGAGTCATTTGGCACATCAGATACTAATTGTGCCTCTTCTTTGTGTCACACTCTTTTTATACATAAAAATCAGATAAGACAGCCACTCTGTCATCAGATTTGTTCATCCATGTGAAGTGTACAGGTTCACATGACAGTGTCACTAAAAATAACCTTTCACAACTGCAGATTTATTTCCAAGCAGTTTTGTGTTGTTTCTGTAAGTGGCGAATTTTTTCGTATATTTAGTTGTGTTTCCTGCTGATGGATTTATTCTTTTAACCTTTTTGTCAGCACCTGCTTCTGGAGAAAATTGTAATCACTGTCCTCTCTGCCATGAAAACTTCACCTCAGGGGAGGAGGTGAGACCACACACAAACATACCCACAAGGTGCCAGTCTAGATCTTCAAGCCATTTATTGTCATTAACAACAAAATAACAAACAAGCCTGGTGTACAAATGCAATCAGCCACAACAGTAATGACTGAAATGAATTTAAATTATTTCTCCATCAGTATTTTATTTCTCTGCCGCATGTCATACAGATGAGCTCATGATCTGACATTATGACAGTAGAGAAGTGTTTTACTCCAGTCATTTACCTCTCAGCTCTGAAATGTCACATAAAGTACTGCCTCCAGCTGATAAACAATGTTTTACGTATTCAGGGTTTGACGAGTCTTCTGTGTCAAATGAAATGTGTCATGTCATGTACAGCATACACTCGTATTGTCCAAATCATAAACCTGTTTTTGTTAGGGTTACGCTGTTCCTGAAATACAGTGTGAGCTTTGTTTTCTACACAATCTTAAGAAAAAGAGAACGATGCAATATGTAAAGAAATTAACCTCTGACACTGAACAAATTATCTTTAAAGATATCAGTCATCTTTTATTAATTTTAATGGACGCAAATTTTGTCGTCATTGCAGTATGCCAAAATACATAGATAAATATGTAGTCTTCACTCATAACTCCATGATTTATTTTTATTTATTATTTATTTTTTGCATTTATTAATATTTTGAATTTGGTTTTATTTTAGATTTTTGATTTTAGTTTTAGTACTTTTGAGTGCTTTTGTAATATATATATATATATATATATATAATATATATATATTCAATTAATTTTAATAATAACTACACTGGTTCAGGAAATGCATTTGTTGTTCTCGACTTGTAAGAGCTCTTTTGCTAGAAAGACATTGTTAGCGATATTATTTCTGAGGTTTAGGAATATAAGAACACTGATTTGAAAATCAAAACTGAAACCAACTCCATAGGTAGAGGTTATTTACATGAGCACCCATGTTGATAAGTGCATGACTCCAGTATTAAAGTGAGTATTAGAGTCTCTCTCTCTCTCACACACACACACACACACACACACACACACACATTGCCTGTACAGCAGTGTAACAGTGCATGTCTTGTATGTGCAGGTCTGGAAGTCTCACCTCATGGGAATTGAGGGTTGTAAACAGAACTCACGGAGGAGAGCGGTACAGCAGAGCACTCTCTCACACACACAAGGTGAATATTCATCTCCTTTAGCCTCAATGAGACCTTTACAACCCCACACTGTCTCCTACAAGTCCTGCTGCCCCACATTGCCCCATGAAGCTCGTATAGATCACAGCTGCCCCACACAGCCTTCACAACATCCTCCTTACCGTTCAGGAGCACATCTGCCCTAACACAACCTCAATTCCACCTCAAAGAGTCCCACAATGCCCCATCCTCCCCACACACACTGCCTCTGAATAAATGAACTGTTGATTATAATATTATTTTGAATACCGTGTTTACATTGGCTAAACTATGCAGCATCTCACAATGCATTTCTCATTAACTCCTCAGGTGTTTGTCTGTTTGCATGTCTTGTATTCTTTGCCTTTAGGAAAAACGGTCAGCACAGCTATAGCTAAAACAACAACGGTCATATCAGAGTCCAAGACTCGAGGGCTGGGCAGGGGCAGTCGTATCCCCGCTCCTGCTTCTAGGACCAACAGACACACCAGAATTCCTCCAGGCAAGGCTTCTACCCACAGACTACTACAGGCATAGCACACGGGCTAAATGCTAACTCTAGCAGCTTTGCTGGAACAATCTCATATGAGTGATTCATAGCGAAAAAACACAAAGTTTTCAAATAATGCATTATTGCACTTACTGTTGTACTGATTTATAAATATTACTGCAAGACAGCATCATTATTCTAAGCACACATTATCATTGACACCTGATATAAAATGTACCCATAAATGAATGTAAAATATCATGTCAGTGGCTTGTGAATAAGAATACTTGAGCAGAAAAACAGGTTTATGAGCAGATACGCAGTCTGTATTTTGCTCTGTTTATCCTTTCAGGTGGATCACCTGGATTTTTTTGTTATCTATTTGAGAATTTTATTCTTGTATGTTGTTTTGTACTTGTTTGTTTAGTGTGTGTCTGTGTGTGTGTGGAGTATGTGAATATTTAGTGATCGAAGCATTTTGATATTTAAAAGTTTTTAAAGCATCATTAGCACCATAGCCAAAAGTGAAAAGTAGCCTTTGAAAATTAAACAACCTGTCCAAGAGATTTAAACTTCAGACAGATTCACATTGTGTCCGATTCAGATAATGCACTTCAATTACCTCCAGCACTCGCTTTTCAACATTTAGGTACCAAACTAACAAAAATGTTGTTTTTCTTGAAGAGGGCAAAGGCTAATTAAAGCCACAGAACTGCCTTGGTGCTTCTCAAAGAATCAGGACATGGAACAGAGATGTTGCCAATAAATGAAGTCACTTCTGGGAGAATAAAGAGCCATAAGGGATGATGATGATGATGCTATTAAGGCTCTTATTTCATATGTTTGGTCTTTGCATTTATTTCAGTATTATAGAAACTTTTGCCTCTGTTTGTTGGCACCTAAACGTTTTTTGTCTAGTGTGTGACGTGTGAAATCACAGGGTATGATCTGCATCAAACTACAGTATGCTGTTCTATTGTTTGTGTTATAAAAGTAATGATTTAGTCCAGTCATACTTATAAAATCATTGAGTCTGAAGATATGAAACATTATGATAGACAGTCTGAGTGGAATAGGCTGATCCTGTGCCTGAAAATACTTTTTAAATTATTAAAGTCAGTTTCCCTATTGTGTGAGCCAGGGAGTGCATTTTTAAAGCTACAACCCCAATAGGCTTTAATAGTTTGTTAAACCAGAATAAAACAAACCAGTTTAAAACTGATTGTGATCTCAGCAGAGGCGTTTCTTTTTAAGAATGTCTTCTGGAGTCATGGTTGACATTTATGCATTGTCTGTAGTTCTTACAGCTCACTGCTGAGACATCCATTATGTAACTGACATAAATTAACCCCTGCAGACATGATTCACTCATGTGGCTTTACAAAGATATTTATTTCAGTTATTTATTTATTAATTCAACCTAATCAATTATTTCAGAGTGGAGAGAGTATTCTGTAGTTTTCACAGATGACTGACACATACCCAAATAGTATTAATTTTTCAGTCAAAGTTTACAATTTTTGTTTGCTGGTAATATATAGAGATATGTGGAGTAGAGCTTTTTTGTGTTTGCTTTAATTTGGATTAGTTTTAGTTACAGTAGCAAAATTAAGAAGCACAGTAGAGTTTTTGTCCATCACGGTTATCTAGATGAGGTACCTGAAAATGCTGCACTAATGTGTATTGTCAGTTCTCAAGGACATGATTGCAATTTTCAGTTGGTAAAACTAAATTAATTTAACAACCACATACAAACTAATTTATATGTGCAGTCTTGGTCTGGACACTTTACAATTTTCACAGGTGTACAGTTCACAGCTTTAATGTTGTATGTACAGGCTTGTTTGCAATTGCAATGAGAACATTTAAGACATTGCAAAACAGTTTGAAGATTTATACTGATTGTAATTGAATTGTGTCACCACACCTTAATTATATTCCCCTCAACTCTTAAGTGCATTGATATCAGTGGAAGCTAAAATCTGTTTTGTAGCTTTATTTGATTTAAATAAATGTATTTGAATAAAATTGTTAAGTGCTTTTTTTGATCCGTAAATATACTCCATATATTTAGCTTTGTAAAAATTATTTGATTGTGACGTGTACACCAACCCAAAACAACTCCTCTGACAAATGTTTTGGTTGATGATGTTGAGTGTATGTTATGCAATGTTATTCACCCAAAAATGGAAATGATGCAGATAAATATAATTTACTCACACATGTCATTTCAAACTTGTATGACTTGCTTCCTAATGCAGAACATCATACAAAATATTTCAATTTAGGACATTTCTTTTAGTATTAAGTGAATGTCTTGTAGTATTTGGTGCATCATAACTGGCATAAAAGTACATTTTATATTTGTTTCTTATTAGATTAGCTCATGGGGCATGTTGTCACAAAGGTTCACCTTAGTATGCAATATGCATATTTTTTCATTTATTTATTTATTATTATTTTTCAGTGAGTTTCAAATTTTTAGCCAAGTCTTTAAGGTATATGTTTAAATATAGGCCTCACTGCAGGAAACCACTAGGGCAGGCTTATATAATAAACAAAAATGTATCGATTTGGGATGCATTTGTTTCCTGCATTATAAGACTATAGCTGAAAGACTTGTGATTTATTAGCCTACATCTGGCAGTTGATAACACAAGTAACCATCAGCCTTCCTTACAAAACAAAAAAAGGATGATGGAAATTACAAAAACAATTCATTTGTACATATATCTTCCCAGTGTCTTTATCGATACGCATCGTTTCATATAACAACTTGTCTGGCGCAGTTCAAGTCCTCGTTTTGAACAAGCGTCCACATTTGCAGCAGCTCCCGCGGAAAGAGTTTGTGGACCACGATGAGGTTACGAAAGAAGCACGGCTCCCGGTTCAGACGAGTCACTTTACGCTTAATGATCCCAAATGTCCTGAAGGCCAGGTGCAGTTCGGGGACGATCTTCAGCCTCTGAAGACACATGCCCAAAAACACATCGTCAATGGGGTAAAGCTCCACGCTCTCAGAAACCGCGAAGAGCCTGCGGGCCACCTGAGAGGACATGAGAAATCCTCCCCCACCCAAATAAGGAGGATAGCGTTTATCATACAACTCTTTGGGAATGAAATATTTACTCTGGCGGTTTCTGATCGGTTTGGCTCCTAAAATCGTGTCTCCTACAATGAGGTTTTCCACTTTGTTCTCCTCCACCCGAAAGCCAATTAGTTCCACTAAGTTCTTGGTATGGACAAAAACGTCATCGTCCCCTTTGAAGACGAAGGGAACTCCACTGCAGTAGATGTTGAACCATCTCAGAAAGTTCACCTCCTTCAAGGTGAGGTTGAAGAAAGTGTCCAAAAAGTCCCACTGTAAGATGTCCCCGTAGGTTCGGTCTTCATATTGGACCAGAGCTTGTAAATTTCGTGTGTCTTTGCCAGTGGCTGGAGTGCCTAAAAGAAATAGTGTTTTGATTTTCAAGCCCTGGATTTCTTGCTCCTTTCCCCACGTCTGCCGAACGGCTTCCCGCCAGTCATGTTCTTCAATAACCGATTTGACCACGAGCAGAACATCCACGTCACCGCTACACTTCTCCGGGTGATTCAGCAACATTGGGAAGTATCTGCAATGTCTGTGCAGGACAAATTCGTGGAACCTCGGGTTCAAGCGACGAAACCAGGCTTCGGTCTTCATCGTGGAATTTTCATGGCATTCTATACTATTCACGTCCCATTTTTTTTGGAATTGGTTTCCCCACCGGCGCCAAGCCATTCACGCGTGATTGAGGTGAAATTTCAACGGCCTTTATGCTTTTACATGTGGGGCCACACCATTTGCGTTTCACGTCGACTTTGGTATCTTTAAAAATCGTGTTCACCCTTATTAACTTATTAAGCATCAGTATGGTGGCAAAAACCAAAGTCAGGCTGACCGCGGTTCTTAGATTCTTTTTCTTTCGAAAGAAGAGTTCCATTGTGCACGCGCTCCTTAGATAGTAGTAGCGGATTTGTCATGAAAAGTCAGCCGGGTCCGCTCCAAATAATTTTCCAAGTGTTATGAAAACATAAAAATGAGCGAATAGTCCATAAACAAACATTGTGATAAAGCTGAAAATCCGTCTTCTTCACCTTCTTCCTGGCAGACGAAGTTTAAGTCCGTTGTCCCGTCATATATTGTTGCAACAGGTTCTTCTCGCTTCAAGTTCCGTCGCTGAACTGCTGAAAATAGGAGGCAGTCATCCTGTAAAACAAGCGGTCGCCTGCCCTCCTCTCTCCTCCACCTTCACGGCACCTACCTGCTACAGGCTCTCTGATTACACACGACAGCTGTGCAAGCCTAATAAATGGGGGTCCCCAAGAAAAGTCTGAATGAGAACTACTTAGGTGACGTATTCACTGTATGTAAATATTGGAGTTCAGTAAACCTCTCGTCCTTTTAGAGGTTTGTAGCCCACTTTTCACCTCCCTTCCACAAGCACACTCAAGAGGATGCTATAAGACGTCAAGGAGCTGATTAGCACTAAACTCATAATTGTAGTATGTAGCGCCCCCGTGTGGTTCATAGTGGTAGCGACACTCAATGATTGTCAGCATTCGCAGTATTGAAGCGCTTCTCAAACCTGTCCTGGAGTACCCCCCAGCCCTGCACATTTTGTTTATCTCTCATCTATCACACATGATTCAACTTATCAGCTCTTTAGTGGAGACCGCAAGACCTGAAGTGAGTGTGTCAGATATTAGGGAGACATACAAAATGTGTAGTATTAGGGGCACTTCCTGTTAAGGGTTGAGAACCACACTGCAGTATTGCATATTATAGATATAGATTGTCCTACCAAATGTAAGCATATTTTATTGATATTATTAGTCATTAACACCAGTTTTCTGCACTATAAAAAGTACATGTATGTTTTAAGAGCATATTTTTTTCTATTAAAAGTCATACACTTTAATGTTGATCTGTGTACAAAAATGTTTCTACTTTAATCAGCCCCATCCAGCTTTACTGATGGTCTGCTTTGCTGGTTATGGTCTGGTAGGACAACTGAGTTCCATTTGGATTCTAATCATGAATGACTAGTTTGCTCCTGAGAACACAATCATCATTTTCTAGCAGGGGTTCCACATGATAGCTTATTAATGCTGTTAAAGCCTGTTAACATTCTCATTTGTGGATTTTCCATGACGTGGGAAGTTAAACGTTGAAGCTTGATTACAATGCTCACTGCTAACAAATGTTTTTATTTTTTCTCTTATTTTGTTTTTGAGTAAACTGAGCGCATTAATAATTTTACGGATATCATCATCAGTAGAGGCTGGACCCAGTACAACATCATATTCACGTCACAACACAGTCCGTTAAATGACTCATTCGACATATTTCTACGATGAATAACTTGCCATTTCATGTAATTTAATCGAGTATACCACTGGTTATAACGGTTATGAAACGGACTAGTAGGCTACTAATTAATGGGTATCAGTCACCGCCTCAGAAAAGCCTGGTAAAGTTCTCAACTCCCATCTCGTGATTATGTGTGGCGCATATTATTGGATATGGGCGGGACTTCAGCATGTCACTGGAGATAAACACTGGCAGGACTCCACACTCAGTTCTCGACGCCGATACTTCCAATGAGGGCAAAGCAGGTAAGATAACTAGATTCTGAGCTTTTACTTTTGACAAGTCGACGTTTATTTCTGCTAGCTTGAACATGCACGATCAGTTTCGAGTTTCGATTTACAAAGCATTCACTGTGAAATATAGTTTCTTACGATTTTCCTCGTTTCACGAAATTGAAATTTCACTCGGTAGTTTGTGACGAGGAAACGTATGTGTTCTTTATCATACAATGTTTCTAATAAGGATTAGTGCTCTCTTGTTTCAGATTGTCGTTGGGAGCCACAGACTGCGAGTGCGCGGCACTGTCTCTTTAAACACGCCTGGTGTAAAAAGTTCAGTCAAGGTCAGTGTCAGTGTCTACTCTTCTATCTCCTCCCCGCAGTTTCCTTTACTGTAGTCTGTCGGCTACAGTAACAACAATGTTTCTCACGATGTATCAGACACGTCTAAAACTGCGCTGATATTTTGTTTACATTTTATTACTGGTCTTTTATCCGCAGAAGGCTGTGCGGAGGAGTGTTCTGCGCGGTTTGGTGCAGAGATCGGCGTCTGATCTCGCGAGCGCAGCGCAGCAGATGGCTGGCGACGGCGGGGAGGCCAAACGTCGTCCAAAGAGACCGTTTCGCGGCGGAGTAGAGAAATCTGGCTCGACCATGAATGAAAACGTCAAAATTCAGTCCGATAAAAAGACTTCGGGTGAACGGCGCGGTAAGGAAAACTCTGCCGCCAAGTGTACTGCTTTGACAGGCGGCTATGCAGAGGCAAAGATGGACCAGACCGTCATTCACAGTCCCCAAACGCGAGAGGACCCGAGCATTTTCTTCGACGAGGACAGCAATCACATTTTCCCAGTAGAGCAGTTCTTTGGGAACATAGATGTTGTTCAGGTAAGTAAGCTAAACCGATTCAGAACACGTTGTGAGTGGGTGGTTAGGTCTTCACAGAGCCGGCCCTAGACCTTTGGGGGCCCTAAGCAAAATTGGTTGGAGGCCCCTTTGACCGTTTTAAGTAAGGCCTACAGAAATTAATGACTACCTTGTAACTATACTGTACATATTATATGTACTATGTTATTTTTATTATAAATAAACATATTTTACATATTGTACATATTTTTATTATACATTTTTTAGTATATTAAATTATGTTTTAATTATTCTATGTATGCTGTATGTTAATTATATTTTTTACGCTGCTGGCCCTGAGTAAGTATTTCATTCTTATGTGGCAACATGTACAGAATGACAATAAAAGACCTTGAGTTCTTGAGTTGAGTTCTATGTTTGATGTCTAACAGGAAAATTATGATACCACTGAGCTGAATGGCAGTGTAACGAACACACACTGATGAACTTGCTGAATAAAAAGACTGATAATGTGATTTTCACTGACCATAAAAGAAACATTTTTAATTGACACCAGAGTTTAAGAGGCACACACAACAGCCTTTATATAGAATTTAAATGAAATAGAGCAAATAGAATAACATTTAAATAAAATATTATATATAATAATAAATAGAACATTTAAATGTTTGGATTTTTCAAATAAACAAAATTAACAATAACATCTAAAACACCGCAAACAAGATTAATAGTACCAATAATAAGAATTAGGTAACATTTTAATAGAACTATTAAAATCCAAACTTGTGTATTTGTGTGCGCGCACATGCATACATGTTCTCCTTGGAAAAAGTAATTTGCTAAAAAACAAAAAATTGAATTAAAGGTTGTATCAGCGATTTCAGGCCCAAAAATGGCCCAACCATAAATTATCACATTCATCTAATCTTTCCTAACGATCCGCTAGCTGCCTACCCCATAAGCAGGCCGTCAAAAAAATGCGTCTCTGTGCTCATACATAAAGTTAGACTTAATTTTTAAAATGCCCAAATTTCCAAACTGGAAATTTTAACATCACAGCAAATGTATAATACTAAACCAATTTTATGCATCATGTTATTAGTATTTATTACATGGCTTGGTTGAATCCCAATGTAGAATGCGGTTTGTTATTTCTTGATAACAGACTGCTGTGAAGTAGAACACACCATTGCCATGAAAAACAGAGCGTTGCTATGGACGCGGAGCGGACTATTTTCTTTAACATGGAGTCACAGTGTGCAGCACTGCGCTGCTCAAGTGTGCATTTAAAAGTTCACGGCACAAAGCAAAGAAATGTCGAGCGCACAAATCCTAATGTATATCTGTCCAACAGTTTATTGATCATTTGTTTCTTCACAGTTTTAAATTCCAGTTATTGTGCGTTTGATGCCTTTTCGCGCTGTAAGTGTTTGCATCCAAATATATGACTTTTAGACTGCAGATTATCTATACAGGTATCGGAAAATTAAGCCTACAGATTTACGTACCTTTATCTTCTTGCTTCTTCTCTTCTTCCAGCCTTTTCTTTTGTCGTTTTTCATGGCCAGAAAGATATTTTCGTTTTTTGTCAGACATCATCGACGCTAGTGTAACTGACTGACAGACACTGACCGGGTGACGAGTGACATCATAGGGGTCAGTCAGGGTCAAGATTCGCGGGGAACTCGCCATAATAAAGAACTAAATAAAAAACAACTGTGCTTATCATGATGCCTGATAAAGAGCGCTGTAGGCCCATTTCTTTTTATTTATTTATTTTATGTTACTTTTGATGTATGATTTTTTTCACCCACTATATAGCAGTGACTCAAGGGGGCCCTCTGCTGGCCACGGGGCCCTTTGCAATTGCAAGGGTCGCTTAGTGGCTTGGCCGGCTCTGGGTCTTCAGTTGGCTGGCACTGGTCACGTGACCTGCCACCATCCATTGGCGGGTCAGCTGGCCTGTTTGAAAACCGAATACGTGGGTCCCGGCTGTTGGGTTACTTCTGCAGCCAGTCACTATTAGCTCCAAATTTAATGCGTTCCATGTCACTCCATAAAACGTGAAATTATCTAAAAATGTCATATGAACAGATGTACAAAAAAGAAAGGAAAAAAAAAAAGGCAGCCACGTGACCTGCCACCCTTCACCTGGCAGGTCAAGTGATTGAACCCCTGATGTGTTATGATCGGGTATTAGAGCAGAAATGCAGCAAAATAGCTCTGTTTTGAATTTAATTCAGAGCTAACATGTTCGACCAGCATTTTTATCTGACCTTTAAGATTAAACAAAAGCGATGTTTTGCAACTATAATTTTAAATTCAAACGGTGTTGATTTCATGCGAGCATTTTTTTTTTATTTTTTATTTTTTTTTACGTCTGTTGAAAATCGTCACATGATCTGTTTGTCTCCGACATTAAATCGGTACATGGAGTAAAATTAGTTTTATAAATATAAAAAGTCTCAAATCACTATTATAATACATGTCAGTTATGAAACTTTTTGCCCAGTTTAGTATATAAATTGGGGGGGGGGTACAATTGTTAAAAGGTAAGTATCCATCTATATGGGGGGTGTGTGTACAATAATGGTAATAAAAAGGAAAAGTATATAAAATTGTAGTTTCAAAGTAGTTGCATAATTAAAAATAAGAAATGTTAATTTATTATCGTTTAATATCAGTTGACGGGCCATTTAGGATGTGAACTTTCATGGCTCTCTGCCCCAGTAACATAACCCTGATCTAAGTTGAGCTTTGCAGATGAATAACAGGCAGCCAGATGGCTTTGTTTGCACACAGTAATCCTAAAATATTGAGGTTAATACAAGACCATGTAGGATTATTGGAGTAAAGGTCTTTTAATGCTCAGTGGGGTGTCAGAATGCAGCAGGTGTCCAGCTGATTTCATGATGCATGCGCTCAACAGACTGCCACTAATGCAATTTTAATGTCTTTGTGTGACTTTGTTTTAAAACATTATGACCTGATTTGTTGTAGGATTACCCACGCAGAACCCCAGGAAGCGATAGAATGAGTCGGAGAAAGTACAGGAGCATGCATTACTATGCCAAAGAGGAGAGTGAAGACGAGCAGCTATGAGGACACCATTCCTTTCAGACTCACTCAAACTGTATTCCATTGAAAGGGAAGGAGTTTTATGCTGGTAAAATGGATTTGATCGTTTTAAAGCAAGCTATTTTATTCCAAGAGCCTTCTTAATGTTTGAACTACACTGAGATGCACTGTTGATTTATCAGTAATGTGGTCATTTTTTGTCTTCTGCAAATTGAACAAATATTTTGGTGCATCCCTGATTATAAACTTACTCTACACTAAAGGAATGTACAGTAAGAGGGGTTTGTGCTAGACTTCAGGCTAAAACCATCATGTGATTGGGGTTTCTGCTTAAAGCTAAAAATTTATTTTTATAACTTTCTGTACACTGGGTTTACTACCACTTGTCCTTACTAATCAATCGAAATCAGCAAATATTGTTTTATCAGTCAAGTGCCTCAAATTTACTGTTCAGACTTTGAAAGAAATTTAAACATTAGCTTGGACATTCAGATTCTGGCAATTTGAAACCTTCTCTGTAGAGAATGTAGAGATGTTTTGGAAAAAAAACTTCAGATTTGGTGCTGTATAAATGAAATGAAAGCATGTAGCTGTTTTGACCTTTTATGTTCTTTGATAGACTGATGATGTAAAGGTTGTTTTTATATAAAGGTTAGGATCTCAAATTAAGAGGGTTTTATTGTAAGATTTTAAAACCAATTTCAAACCGTATTATGCATGTGGCTTCACCAAGAATTTGATTTGTCTGTGGCTTCACCAAGAATTTGATTTGTCTGTATATTATTTTTTTTATTAATTTTTTTTTTTAATCTTATTTGACAGGATTTGCACTTATTTGACAGGATTTGCACTAACTTCACAAGTGGCTCAAAGATGTAGCATTTTAAAATGTTGTTTCTTTGCTACTATGTACAAATTGTATAAGGTAAAAAGTGTGATTTTTGAAGGTTATATTTTTCTATTGGTACCAAGTGCTGATTTAGTTTTGCTACCAAATGCTTTGTATGTACATGACAAAATTATTTAATATCAAATCTTCTGTGAATCATCAAATGAAAGTTAAAATACTCCGTCCAGAGAAAATAAAGCTCATTAACAGTGTTGGAAAATGACTTTTGTGTTATATATGTATATACATGTTTGGCATGGAATGAACAAAATAATGAAGACATTATTTGTCACCGAAGGCTTGAGTATATTTTGTACAATAAACAAGGCTATTGTTTGTTGAAAGTACTACAAACATTAACTGTACAGGATATCCTGTTCCCACAAATGTTTTATGATAAAATAGTGTTCAAAGACATTTAGGTCTTTAAATAAACCAGTAAAAATTGAAATAAAACCTTTTAAATCAGTCACTGTTGTAAAACCCCATAAAAATGTTATTCACATAATTTAACCAAATGTTTTGGTACAAAATTTGGTCTATAACAAACTAAAAGTTACCATTAAAAAGGTATATACCTAAAACACTATAACCCCATAATAAAATAAAAGGGCCCTGAGCATCTCTGAACTTGCATCAGTACTTATGATTCACCAAAATCGAAACTGTCACGCGATAAGCTGCAGAGGATTATTTCATTTCACAGATGCGTTTGTAAAATTTTTGGGAGTCGCAGCTGAGCTCATGGGCTCCTTTCTTATGGCAGACTATGTGAACCAGCTTGAGATTCTCCTTTGTGAACAACAGTTTGTAGAAATAATCCACATTTATATCGCCGCTCTTATTGCCCTTCAGTGCCTCAGCGAGTGTGGGGATGATGGTCCTCTTCTTTTCTATCCTAAAAAACATTTCATTTTCTTAAGGTCATTCCTTATCAGAGGTGCTAAATGCCGATATTTAGACATTAAAATGTACATCAAGATTTAAGTTCACTTAAATGTTTACAAAATAATAATTTACACTTAAGCCTTACTTCTCACAGGTGGTCCAGATTCCAGGTGCTGAAGAGAATTCTGCTCTCACGGTTCCCATACGGGTTTATTGAGTGAAGAAATGTACAGTTAGTCTCATCAAAGACCTCCCTGTTAGCACAAAAGTCTTTTATAGTCTTATATGAATAAAAATAACTGTAGCACTGTGACAAAGCAGTTAATGAGAGATATTTTAAATTTGTATGTTTAATTATTTTACTTCAAAGAAAAATGACAATAGACTGAACTAATGAGACTCATCAGAAATGACTAAATGACAGCACCTCGCAGGAGAACCAGCCCTCTTCAGTGCTGAGCCTGTGGACGTCCCTCTCCGATCTGTCAAAATAGGTGCCATTATACCGTGCAGCCTTCAGTTTCTCTGCCAGGATCTCCACCACCTTTCTATATTCACTTTTTGTCTTGGCATTTGGAATAGACTGTGTATATCCATCAACCTACAGACAGCGAACAATATATCTCCAGAATAACGACAGGTCTCCTGTGTTGCATGAAATTAATGATGAACTCCACTAAACTTAATAAACATCTTCAATATTTCAAAAAATAACATCTAAAGCAGAACTGAGTGCTGTTTGTCACACCTCTTTCAAATATCCTCGGATTCTGCTCTCACGGTTATACTTCATGTAAGCAGACTCGGTTTTAAACCGGGCATCAATACCTGACATACAGACATTTGAATTTTATTTTGTGTAAATGTATTGTTGCCTCAGAATAATCAATTACAGTATACATACAGTAAATGTCTGCATATCATGTTCTTTGCCCTCATTACCTTCAAACCAGTCTTTGTCATCTTCTCTGTTCTCCACCTCTGATTTGTTCGTCAGCTTCCTCAGAAGGTCTCCCAGTATTCTGCGCCGCTTGAGTGAATGTTCATCTGCCAGAAGATCCTTCGCTGCACTCATCAGAGAGTCTGCGTCTCTGTCCAAACCCAGGACCTGATTTATCTCATGAACAACTGTAGAAATTGAAAAGCCAAAGCAATCTGATTAGTTTCATTATTTATAACTGATCACAATATTATTGTTTATTACATTCAGGCAGTGTTTTCCAGTGTCGGATTAACTGTCAGTCAATGAATTCACTTACGTCCACTCCAGCTCTGCCTCTGCCCCTCCGGCAGAAGAACAAGTTCCGTGTTATCAGGAAGATTTTGAAAATACTCTTCGGTAACTATTGTCCCGTCCTCATATAAACAGACCTGACCTCCGGAGCTGGATACCTGTGGATAAAATGTGAATTATGAACGTCTGAAAGCAGCTGCATTCAAACGCCTTGCACAGAAAAGCAACTCTCTCCATACTACTACTAATAATAAAAACACATGAAGATGCATTTTATTACTTTTAGTAAATGACATGATTTTTTAAGCAGCTCCTTCAGAGTAACAGCTGCAATTCCGTATTTTTTTTGGCCTGGTTAGCACTTGTGATCTTAAACAGCTTGGGTTTTGTCATTTTGTGCATATTATGTTTCACTTTCGCCGTGTGCACGAGCGTTCAAAACAAGGACAGGACGCGCGTTGCCACCTCGTGGATGAAAATGAAAATAACACGGTTATGTAATAAAACAAAGAACACAATAAAAAATAGAAAGCATAATAGTAATATGTTTTAATTATTTCATAACGATAATGTAATAGAGTGGTTTATTTTGTATTCCAAAACACCGGGAACCAGCATTTTGGCTTCCTCAGGCATCTCGCTTCGGTGTTCAAGATGGTTTTCAGTAACAACAACTTTTACATGCTACGTGCGAATCTGTTAACCTTTGTTATTAACTTTCTTATTCTTATATCTTTTAATTATTATGATTATGATTTTTTTTAAATTGCAAAAGCAGTGCGAGTGAGAGCCTAGATTCACCACCGAGCCACACGGTGGCGCTATAAAGCAGCCCTGCAATTTTTTCCTGCAGAAAAGCGACAAAACTCTTCTCTTTAATTCACTCTGGCAACGGCTGGTCTGACAGACGCTATGGCTTTCTTTTACTGTCTATGGGTCTGACAGACTCTATGGCAACCACTACAGAGAGAACCCCTTCCTGACAAACTAACTGAGCCGCATTTTTATTACGTGTATTATGATTATGAAAATAACAGTGCGTAGAGCGTGTCAAAATGTGAGAACTAACGTTAGTTATTCTGTAAAAATAAGTCTAACTTAGTTAACTTACATGCGACGGAAACGTTAGTAGGAGAAAAGAAAGAATCAAACTGCTATTGACTAAGTTACAGAGACTGAAATGAAATAGCAGCCTGCAAAAAGAGTATCTGCGTGACTTAGAGTCTTTTGTCAATATTCCGTATTTGATTTTAATTAAGTAACACCTGCTTCACTTCGCCTGCGGGAATGATTTAACAACCTGGAAAGCTTTTAGACGTTTTCAGGGATGTTTGCCAGGGAACATTAACGCTCACTGACCGACCGCCTTTAAGATTGATAGTAGCGAAGAAAGATCGCGCACGACTGACTGGAAGAACGCTTTCTTGAGAAAGCGCGTGATCCCGCCTCACAGTCAAACAGCCAGAAAAGCTTCAGGATCTTCTCAAGGTCTGCAGCTACTCTTCAAACAGATCGATGGACTTCACATAAAACAGGTGTATGTTTAATTCAGATTCATGATATGTAAAAATTTAAATGTATTGTTAGATCATGTCACTAGTCATGATTTCAATGTTTGTTAGTTTTTTTTACATTTTACATATATCTATCTATCCAAACACACACAGACACCCATCCATTGAACACAATATAATATAAATATAATAACATATAATATGTTTTATAATGGAATTCTAGAATCTAAAATAAATATTTCATAGTATTAAATATGACACACATAATTTTATTATTTAACAACAAATTATATATATATATATATATATATATATATATATATATATATATTAACATAATTTAGTATATAATAAGTATACATTATGAAATTCTAAACTACAAAATATGTATTAGTCTTAAATTATATATACACATATTAATATGTATTAATTATCAATAAATAATATGTCTTATTTATATTACATAAAGTTATAAATGATCAGTATATAAGTTCATATAATATATTTGTTATAAGTAATATATATATATATATATAATATATATATATATTAGCAATGTTATTTTAGTATTATTGATATACTATCATATTTTTGTTATTATTGTGACTTTGATTTTTATATTTTCGGTTGTTATGTTAAATGTTTTTTAGTTACTTTGTCATTATTTTTTGTGTCCTTATTATAAGTATTTAGTTTTCATTAAGTTGATTATTAAGTTAAGTTATTTCAGTATTTCAAAGAAATGTTGCATTTGAAACTATCTGAAATAATTTTTTTATGCTTTTTATGTTTTTAATGTTTATTTTATTTAGTTTTTTTTTTTATGATTTTAGTTTTAATTAATTTTAATAACCCTGTTTGTTAGTTCCTGAATAAGTCAGTGTTTTTGAAGGAAGAGTTTGAGGGAATGACTCACTCACAGATGACAGTCACTTGTCGTCACCTACTGGTGTATCGATGTACCTTGCAGAAACAGTCATCGAAAAAATATCCTCCCCACTGAATAAAATCTGTTTAACTCAGCCGTATTTCAGTGTTTATTTTTGGTTGCACTTACAAATAAACCCATTCTTTCCAGTATGTCATTTAAACAATATAGATGATATACGTGTTTCTGGCCTCTCTCAGTAATGACCATAAAGACCCATCTGAGGTTGTGCATTTACTGTATAGCTACCCAGAAGACCACACACACACACGCACACAAACACACACACACACACACACACACACACACACACACACACACACACACACACACACACACACACACACACACACACACACACACACACACACACACACACACTTTGGCATGCATGGCACCACAGTAATTTACTTAAATCTCCCATTATGGGCTCTTAGATCCACCAAGGGGAAATAAAAGTTCAGACCGTGGAGACGGCGGTTAATGTCTGCAGAACGCTTCATTTCCGGCTACTCGCTGTGCCTTTGTGTTTTATTACATGTTCTCCCCCAACAGCTGTGAGGCTTTGCATATCATATTGAAAATTGTCTTCCTGTTATCCATTTGCATTTTGTTATCTAATTGTCGGTTAAATGCCCTGTTTTTGCCACAGCTGCCCATGGCAAGCAATTAAGAGAATGTACACACCATGAAACTGTATTTTGCATTGTGTTTATTAAAGGGGTTACATTTCGGGTACCAACGCTGTTTGATGCATAAATTGTAAAGATTTTTCCAGTCATTTGTGATTACTGGATAAGCTTTTTAAAAATAATTTTGATTCTAACAGATTTTTTGACTGGTTCATTGAAAAAATCTGGCTCAAGACAATTTGCTAACAAATCAAACATTTCTGTGGTTAGAAAGAAAGTTTTGCTCTGCACACCAGTTTTATGCACAATATAAAATATTAAATGCAATATTTAGAGCATAAAAAACGTATTCATTATAGAGACATTTTATTCAGTAACTGTAAAGTTAATCCATTATGAAACTACTTTCTATCCATCAAAGAATTTTAAAACGTTTCTTAAAAAAATAGGGAGAAAAGATCTTAACAACCCAAAACTTTTGAACGGGTATCTGTATGTATGGCAGAATGCCCTTCAGGGGAGTAAAAAAAGTGTCGTGACCAGTGTTTCATTTGTAGACTATTTAAATATCTTTTGTTCCAAATCTCTTGTATCAGCACGGCACAGAATTCTTATAATTAGGCTTGAACCATTTATTATCTTGTAGTCCTCATAAAGACATCTACCACTACCGAGTTATTTGATTGTTTACTTCCCAAATCCAGATGTTACTTGCATTCTGTGCTAAGAGTTCAATTTTGATCTTGCTTGCTTGTACCCCATTTTTATTCACTTATGAGCCTGGCTAATTCATTGTCTGCTGTCTAACACAGAGTGAGAGGTTCTGTTTATGTGATGGGCAAGTTTCAACCATTGTCAGAGCTGAAGCCGAATAAAACGTCTGCTCTTCTGTGAAACCCCAGGAGCAGCAGCAGAATCAGCACAGAAGAGGGACTGAGATCTCATGAGGTCTGTCAGACATGATGGATTTGTTTTAATATACGCCTCAGAGAAAGACTCCAAATAGTGGGAGTGATTATATGACGACAGAATTAAAGCAGGACTCTCCCTCTGGTCCGACTGTATAGAGGGGTGTTATGACAAAACCAATGTTTTGTGTGGAGACACAGAAATCAATAGATCTCAGCGACCTTCATTTTGAGGGGTAAAGATTTGAAGCCTGT
This sequence comes from Carassius auratus, assembly GCF_003368295.1. NCBI lineage: Eukaryota > Metazoa > Chordata > Actinopteri > Cypriniformes > Cyprinidae > Carassius > Carassius auratus. Next base: position 200,977 of record NW_020525149.1, on the reverse strand, counting down.
GTTGATTTAGGTGAAAAGAAAGCCGATTGTTGGATTAAGTTATTGAGAATTTTCAATTGCGAATCGCTATCAGCAATACAGAATGAGATTATGCTTAGTTTCTTAAAGAAGGCCTAAAGTCCCATTTTTGTTGTGCACCTAATCAGATGTTTTCTTTTGCAAAGGATGTTGGAGTGTCACACCAGGCCTCTGTTTGTAAAGGTCCAACCTCTTGTAATTATACCTGAAAACCACAGGTTGTATCTGGGCAACATGGGTTATTCCATGTTCCAGCTCTTCGGCCTGTAGAGGGCAGTGCTGTCACACAGTTAAGTGGAAGTGTTATTGGCTTGTGGTTCAGAAGAGTCCATCATCTCCCCTTGTGTGATGTTAAACTGTCTCTCCTCACTGGCTGTATGTCGGTAAAGTGCAAAACAGCAGTGTCAGTGGGCAGCTGGGCAAACTATATAGTCATAGATTTATTGGTAAATATCACAAAGAAATGTTCAGGTCATATGTCTTTCCTAATTCAAAAGGAAAACAAATAAGAAATTATATTTTGCAAGAAAAAAATGAAGGCTGTTATTAGGACCATTAAGTTTTTGTGCCTTGCAATATCATTTTCAGGACAATTAAACATATTTATGCCCCGAAATTCTTATTACTGAAATGCAGTAAATAAATAACTAAATGAATAAATAATTAAATCATGTAATTCTCATTACTGGAATATGAAAAACATTGCATGCTTATTTGTGCATACAGTTGTTATTATTTGTTTTTATTTATTCTTATTTTTTTATTTATTAAGTTGAATTCAGCTTGCTTTTTCCCCATTTAAGATTTTTAGACTTGTTTATTGTCAGGACAGTTAAGCTAATTTTATCCTTAAATTCTTAATTCTGAAATACAGTAAATAAATAACTAAACGAATAAATAATTAAATAACGTAACTGTCATTACTGGAATAGGATCCTGTTCTAATTACTTTTGTGTACTAAATAATAATAATAAAAATTGTTAATGCATGCCGCATAAATATTTTTATTTTTTCATTTTCTTTTTATTTTGTTTCTTTTGTTTTTGTTATTTTTTATTAACCTTTTTTTTGTATTATTCTAAAATTTTTGTTAGCTTTGTGAGAAAATGCCTCTAGACTAGGTCACTTAAACACCAAAACATAATTTAAACAAAGCTGAAGGCCAATTTGCACCGGGGTGGTTTCTTCATTAGGGTGATAGGACGTCACAGAGTTATTTTTGCTTTCGTCATCATACGTAATCTTAATTTGTGCAGTGATCAGTGGGAACAAACATACCTCTATTAATGAGCAATATGAAGTGAGGACTAGTCTGTTTGCGCTGAATAAATCTAACCAGTATCTCACCAGTAAAGTTTTAATGGATGATGATTGTAAGGGAGATAAAGATAATTACTGTGACATACAGCAATGGTAAACTTTTTTAATTTGTGTTTTGCGATGTTTAATAATTCTGAATGGATCTGTAAATATATACATACAGTCAGGTTAAGGTAACTGGTTTAGTGCTCTGTTATTGGCATCACTGTGTGGTTCTGTTTGATATTGAAGCTTGACCTGTAGGTAAAGAAAATGCTCTAAACAAATGTAAAATGTATATTTTTCCTCAGTTTTTGCTGTTGCACCGTATACATAAATTATAAATTATAAAAATGGAAAAATACAATTTTTGTTGAAAAAAGCTTTCAGAAAATATAGTTTTGTGGAATCATCCCCAATCCGAAACTTGGTAAAAATATTTTTATTTAAAATGTTTCAAATCTTAATATTACTCTTTTTGTTATACTGGGATAGATCATACCAGGATATATGCTAAAATTCTTGGATGTGGTGCCCTACCAGCCACCACTGATTTACAATTAATTGATCTTACGGCTCCGTGACGTATCTGTTCAACCAATTAGTCCAACATTTTATGGCATGTGTCACAGAGAGCATTACTGTAATTCCCTCTTCGGGCCATCAGAGGGCTCCATCAACTGAGTTTTGATAATTTTCCTGCACTTCATTTCCCATAAGCCCTGTACCTGGCACTGATCATCTCTGACACCTGAACCTCATTTACTCAGCTATTTATAGCAGGCCCACGGTCAGGCTCTTTGCGAAGTCTTGTTTTGGCTTGGTGAACATTTCTGACTGTTTGTTCCTTGTATTTTTGGACTGCCTATTGTTATTACCCTGCCTGCCTTTGTTACCAATCTTTTGCTGCCTGCCCCTTGTACTGTTTATATCGTATTGGATTATCGTTGTTGTTTAATTGCCGCCTGCCCTGACCTCACGCCTGGTAGCTGTTTATGATTCTGTCCATCCTGCTCTACTGCCTTACCTGTGCATTGACCACTGCTCATACGACCACGTTTTCAAATAAAGCTGCAAATGGATCCCAGTCATTGTGAGGAATCATTACTCTTTGCAACTCCACTCTATAGAGACCTATTAGCTCTTATTAGTGCTGATTTAGTTTGCCATGCCCATATTTTGGACTTTAAATTAGAATTCCTTTATGGATAGCCAAGAGTTCATTAAATGCTGTAATTAATTGAGAGAGAACATTGATTTTAAATGCTGTGTGATGTAGAGCCCTGGCCTTCTGGGATGTCCAATCATTCCTCTGGGTTGGTCTGGTTTTCTCCACAAGAGACTCTCAGCAAGCATGTAGCCAGTGCTGTGTCAGGTGCTTCATCTCTTCAACTTTCATAGCATTCAATGGCCTAGACCGTAAGGTCCAAGGATCTCCCTATTCCAGTGTGATTCATGTTCTCTGGCTCTGAGAGCCTCACGGATGTTTCAATACCCCTTTTAACTCTTCCACCCGTTCTGACACAAGCCTAGAGATTCATTTCAATTATATATGTGGCTCACCAGCCATCCAGGAAATGATCAATATTTCAGTTCATGGAGAAGCAAACATCCCTGAGAGCAGCCGGTCCTTAAAGGCCCTCACACCCTTAAGATGAACAGGGCAGTTTTGGATGGAGATGGATTTTGATGAATTGTTAGGATTAGTATTATTAATATTATCTGACATTTTATGCATGTTTTAGTTGCATTTATTTGATCAAAAATACATTATTACTGATTACTGATTACTCTGATGTTTTGCTGATCATTGTAGTTTGCGGAGCATCTCTAGCGCAGTTTGTCGTTTACAGAGCAAACAGATCTGTAAGTGTGTTCATCCAGAGTGAGTAAAAGGGCTGGTAAAATCATCCTGGACCCCTCATGCCCATGCCATTTCCATTTTGAACTGTTGCCATCTGGTCGGCGCTAAAGAGCACCAGAATGGCCAGGCATTAGAATAGTTTCTTCCTTCAGGCAATCAATCTCATCTTGGCTATAAATTAACTTGGTTATAAATGTGTAATGCACAACACTACTTATACATTTATTTATTCAACACATATGTCTCTTTTTACATTTCCTTGCATTTGTTCATAACACACCTGTACACACAAATACCATGTATTGTTAAATTTTGCATATAAAAAAAATAAAACTATGTATATATATATATATATATATTATAAACATATGTACACACACTCATCGGCCACTTTATTAGGTACACCTATTCAATTGCTAGGTAACACAAACTGCTAATCTTCTGATCACATGGCAGCAACTCGATGCATTTAGGCATCTAGATGTGACTTGCTGAGGTTCAATCCCAGCATCAGAATGGGGAAGAAAGGGGATTTAAGTGACTTTGAATGTGATATGATGCCAGACAAGCTGGTCTGAGTATTTCAAAAACTGTTGATCTAAAAGTACTGGTTTTACCCCCAGTCCAGCGCCCCTGGCTACTGTAGCTGTTATTGAGTGCAAAACATTAGTTTAGCTTTTTTGAATGGACTGAACATATACATTTAAACATTAGGAATCAAACCCATGACCTCAGCGTTGTTGTCGCCATTCTCAATTCCCGAAGGAAAAAGAAGGAACTTGTGCAGAGGAACAGAGCGACGAGGAGTGCAGGTACTCATCAAATGAGAGGCGGCGAACAAAAATATGTCTTTTAAGAATATGAATGTGATAAAGAGATCGAGAAGAATGGTTTGTGTGAGGTGTGAAAATAATTCTGCAATTAGCACTCCCCGTGGCTTCATCTGCGGCACTCGTTCTCAATCTAACATCTCCACTCCTCCTATTTATTCTTTTGTTCTCTGTCTGCTCAAAGGTTTAAGTGTCTTTGTTGGTGCGTTGTTCTCTGTTTTAAGTCCAAGAATTTAAACTTTTAGTTAAGAGCACCATGCAGAGAAAGAGTTTTTAGAAGTTTAACATTATGGATTTAAAGGAATTATATGACTGACTGTTGCATACGCTCACAGCTCTACATGGTAATAACTCGTTTTAGCAGCCGTACTTCACTTACATCTTGCGTGTTTTACAGTAGTTTCGCAGGAATATACAGGGCACTGATGGATATCGACTTAGGTGAATGAATGGGAAGGCAGAGCAATTGTGTTTTACACTACAATGTTATTAGGAAGATTGAAGAGAGTTCTCGGTCCATCAGTCAGTTGTTATGCTTGTGTTTGAGCTCATCTTTGAGATATAATAAGGATTAGTTAATCACCTTTAAAGTACTTACATGGTGGCAATATTTAATTCCTGAGATGGCAAAGCTGAATTTTCTGCAGCCAATATCTCTTCAGTCTTCGGTGTCACATGATCCTTCAGAAATCATTCTGACATGCTGATTTAGTTCACAAGAAAATTTAATGCACCCGTGCTAAAAGTATTAAAATGTTTTCTTTAAAAATCTTTGAACAGTATACATTTTTTCTATTTATGCTATGCTCTAACATAAGTAATTTGGTAGAAATTACTTATGTTAAAATTTTTAAGTATTTTAAGAAGCAAGGGTTCACATACTTTTGAATGGGGTTATTTTAATAATTTCAGCTTTTTTTTCATCTAGTGGTACTAAATGTAAACATCTTTTATGTAAAATATGTAAAATATCTTACTCAAGACAGTACTAAATAAAAAATAACATGAATTTTGTATGATATCTTTTATTTAGTTAAAATTACTCACATTTTCACAGGTTCTGCAAGGGGTTCACAAACCTTCAAGTGGCACTGTATGTAGACTACGTATCAGAAAGTTATGCTTTAAGTTATGCAAGTGTCATAGGACGTGCTATCTCTTGGAGACGGTGACTATACTTTGAACACTGTTTAGAAGAATGTACTGTGAGTGGACATTTTTCTATATGCCAAAGCTATAAGCTCTATTTTTATGCTTTTGTTGGGTTATTCTTTTGATATTGTTGAATCTTGTTCCTTGCTTTCATCCTTGAGAGCAGCTGGTCTGTAAAACCTCTTCTTTTGTTAACTTTTGTGTGTATATAGTTTGTTTGAAGGTGAGACACGAGTCAATCTAGTTCCAAGCTCTTGAACACAGACAAGAGATGGCTGGATTGATAGCGGCCTCTACAGTGATGTTTCCCATTGAAATGCTACAAAGAAACAACTTTATCAAGTTTTATTACGTCTCTGCTCAAGGAGAGCTCTGAGCCAGAAGGTCTCGCATCTGTGAGCGACTGCAAACAGCAGATCTATCCACAGCACAACTGTGGACATTACATCCTTGCCATCCACTCCCAGTAGGCTTTTAGAGAGACTCTTTTAATGTAGCCTGTGTTTTGCTAGAAACATTGAAATTGCTGCAACTACAACAGCACTTATGCCAAAGTTTTGAGAGATTTTGTGTATTTAGCGAGCTGACAGAGATGAATGCCCTTTTCTTCACGGAGGAAGGAGCTGATATGCATGTGCATATGTGCATGTACATTCTTAGAAGTACTGGCAAAGCTCTCGCTTCATTCCTGTGGTGAGTGCAGAGCGTCAACAGATTTTCCAAATCATTAAAGTAGGGCTTCATCATGATCTTTTGGTGGAAATGCAGATTGGTGCTATTTTAAGATGTATAATATCCCACAGATTATTACTTAGAATATGCAGGTAACCTGTTGCTTGACTGAGGCGCTCCTGGTGCAAGTAATGATCATATCAATTTGCTCTGCTTAAAAATGACCCTGTCTATGAATCAGACGTTCTGAAAGGTAGAAGAATGGAAAAATAGTTTTCTTCGAATGTGAAGGTAAACCATAGATGCAGTAAGAACATTTTTTATGAAATGCATTTGCATTGTCAGTGCTCATTAAAATACTCATCAAACATCCTCTCTGTTTGTTATTGAGTTTGCGTGACTTGTTTGTGTGTTTGACACGACAAGAAGAATCTGATCGCCGTCCTCCCCGGGACATCGAAGCCTTGGTTTTTAATTTGGCCGCTGTGAGCAGAGCTTCTCCAATTCCCAGCAAAATAAACAAACCGTGACCTGGGCATCACGCCTGAGGGCAGAGCTGCAGAAACAACACAGCCAAAGTAAATCGACTCCTCCAGCAGTCAAACAAAGCAGCTCACAGTCCTAACAGACTCGGCTCCATCAAATCACTCTGCACACTGACACGCATAAACTTCCTCTCACACGCACTACCATACAAAAAAAAAAAAAAAATGTATTCTGCATACTGATCCTTATTGTATTTTCAATATGGAGTTGTATTTCATAGAATAATGAGAGACTAGTAGCAATGGATTAGATTCAATGTATTGATTTGGTTTGTTCGGATGGTTTGTTTCATTGACAATCTGTTTTTAAAATGTACAGTTTTTCATCCATGTTCTATTCTGTTCTCAACTCCTCTTTACATTTAAGAAGGCTCTATGCATCACCCTAATAAGCCCTTATTTCCTTTTAGTGCTTCAAAAGGAACCGTTCTCCTCTCTTTGTGATCGAATAGTCTCTCAGAGGTACAGAATTTTAAAAATAAATTCTGTAACACCTGGTGGTTGATCAGAGGAGGTTAACCCAGGTTATCCCGTCAGCACCGCAGTATTGATCGGCGAGGTCATTGAAGTTTACCTGCAGGGTACAGATGTCCCTTAAACTGAATCATCTGCCCCCTGTCCCTCAGACGCCTTTTGCACATCCTGCTCAACTTAATTGAGTTGTTTGTATTGATTTGCTACACCTTCGGTGTGTTTGAGATGCTCGTGGCCCATCGAGGCATTATGTATTGATAGCTGGCTTCAAAGCCTTTTCATTCTTAGTGTAAATGTCCAACAACACAGAGCGCAAAGATGAAGCCTGATTTGTTGTTATGACTGAACATGGCCAAGTAAAGCACCGCTGGGGCCATTTCAACAGATGATTCACATACTTTGTAACTGTAGCCTGGCAAGCTTATTTTCTGTATATAGGAACTACAGTCAAGCAGTTTTTTTTTTTTTTTTTTTGGAAAAAGTAGTTAGTGGTCATTTGAAGCTATACTAAAGGTGTGCTTTCTTTTTTTCTGTTTTAGAAATTTACAATATCCGTTTTTTGTAATTATTATTATTATTATTATTTTTACATTTTAGTATATTTCAAAATTTGTTATGGCAAAGCTCCTTTTACGGCAAATTATCCTTCAGAAAACTTTACAGAAAACTGCAGAAAAGCTGCTTAATATTTAAATGTGATGCTTTTCAGGTTTCACTGATGAGTAGAAAATTCAAAATAAATTTAAAATAAATTTCTATAGTAACATTAGGAATATCTTCATGATAATTTCTTTGAATTATTTTAGAAATAATGAAAACATTTTCAACACTGAATATGCTACAAAATTGAGAGACACCCTGACATTTGCTGAAAACTGTTTAATGTATCATAATGCCAAAACCAATATGCAACCCACAATGGCCAATTCTATATATTTTTTTAATTAAATTTATGTATATATATATAAATGCATGATAATTCTGTTTGTTTATTTATCTGTTTGTTTGTAATGCATATTTATGTATTAAACAGTATATGGACAACCATGGTGTTCTGTCTTTATAGTGAAATTAGATTAGTAATGTACAATAATAATAACAACAACAATAATACTAATATTATTGCTATCTAGAAAAAGGTTCAAAAAAGAACCAATGAGGGTCATTAATGCACCTTTAAGTGAAGGTTCCAATTAAAACCTTTCCAAAAAGGTTCAAAAATGAACCTTTAAGGTTCCCCCACAGTTGCAATCTCCAGGAACCTCAAAAGATTCATTTAGAACCTTTTCTTCTAAAAGTGTAGCAATGCATTGTTTTTACAACGTAAAAATTTAAATAGCATAAAATCTATTTTAAAGGCATCAAAAGCCAAATCTGTTTTATTGCAAATTGAGTATCCACTGTTAGCTATTGCAGCAAAATACATTTACAGTGAATACCATGCAGAAATATTCAACCTAAATCTCCAGCGGGAGAGAAACCTGTGTTTGCAACAAACATGAACAGGGGTTTTGTTAATTGTAGCATTGCTCACACATTTTGTCAATACACAGTCAATACAAAAGTGATTGTATGCTTAAACTTAGTTTTAACTGACAAATGTCTGTAGTTTCAGTGTCCATGAGCTCTGATACCTGGCATCAGCCAATTCATCGAGCTGTTGTGTAATATTTACTAATCTGTCTGTGACTCTGACAGATGTTACAGTATTCGCTTTCCTCTTCAGGGCTGTTTAGAATGTCGACTAGCTTTACCATTCAACCATTTCTGGTTCCCTATGGGTGTATAACACATCATTTTTGTGTCTAATTTAAAAGGGTTGCACAACTCATGCTGCGCTTTGCTACTGATTTGTTCAACCTTCTACAAATTGGCCTGGTTTTGAAACCGGTTTGCACTGTGCTGTTCATTGGGCCAGCAGATAATTGGACTGCACTATGCAGTTGAGTTGGGTAGCGCTGTTTCAGCCCACTTTTGGAGTGTTTGCTGTTTATGTATCAGAATGCAGCAGCACATAATCACAGAATGGAACAATTTTGTAGTTGACATAATTTAGTCACCACGACTGGAAAAGTGGTTGCTTTTAGTGTGTCTTGGATCCCTCATATCTGTTGCTTTTTTTCTATAATTTAAAACTTTATGGTGTAATGTTTTCTTAAAATATGCAATGCTGTCTTGTCTATTTTTTGAACACTGTATATAAGCATTTATGTATACTTTAAAAGTTTGGGGTCAATAAGAAGTTTTTATTTTTATTTTATTTTCATCAAAGACACATTTTTTGTTCAAAAACACAATTATATTGTGATATCTTATAACAAATTAAAATAACTTTTTAAAATTCATATTATTAATTTGGTGGCAAAGCTAGGATTTTTTAATAAATAGAAAGTTTTTGTAAAAAAGTATTTACTATAAATTGTATTAACCTTGAATAAAAGTATTAGTGTATGAAAAAATCTACAGACACCAAAAATGTATTTTATACATTCACTATAAATTATATATTATTCTATTTAAAAAAAAAAACAAGGTTTCATATAAACTGTATACATTTCTTTATAAATGTTAGATGAAAAATTTATCATTATTATTATTATTATTATTATTATCCAATGCAGTGACATTGGACAAGTGTCCAAATACCAGTCTTAATAGCAAGGGTAAAATGGAAACAAAGCCATTTAAAGCCATATGTGTTGAGTTAAGTCAGCACTGTTTAGTTAAATATAGTTTAATTAACAGCAGTGTTAGTTAAACTAAAGGTAATTGATCTCAGGAGTTAGCATATTACCTTTGGTGCTTCTTGTACCTGTTTTTCTCGTCAGTGAGCAGTGAGAATGCCATGTACAGACATTAACAGGCTTCTTGCTTCTCATCTGCTGGACTGCAGCAGTAGATAGCAGAAGCCTCTTGGCAAGAGCCCTGCTCTATGATTCACTTTCACAAGGTTAGTTAGAGTCCCTAGGGTCTGTGTTTGTTATCTGCTTTCTGCTGCTTATACATGTTATATTCTCTCTCTCTCTCTCTCTTATACACACACACACACACACACTAGGTGACTTGCACAGTTGTAATGCAACATTTTCACAGAGTCTTGAACTCAATACTTCAAAAAGGTCCCATTTTTTGTTAATGAGCCCATAACGACAGAATAGCCTAGGAATAATCCCTCTCGCTGTGCCTGACAGTCTGAAACCTGCTCCCTGCCTGCACTGAGTCATATTATAATGCCACTTTACTAGGACTTGGTGCCCTTGTGAATTTTACAGGGATATTTCACAACTCATCCTGACTAATGATTTGTTGACTGTGTTTTTGGGGGCGCCTGAACGAGTGCAAACTATTTCTGGCAGAGTGGATCAGAAGCCGTAGCCTCTCTCTGCTGATTGGCTTGTGAAGAGCGGGAGAGGGGAGATCTGTGTAATGATAATCTCAGCATCTCCTCTGCTGAATTTCTGAAGCCCATTTATTTTTTATGAGGGTTTGTGGGGTTGGCAAAGAATTAGGAGTCTTGATTGTGTCGTGAGTGTTTGTGTTTTGAAATGCCAGCCTGTCCAGTCTTGGATTCAGAGTTTCAGATGGATTCACAGTTTACAGATTATTAGCTACTAATGAGAGTCAGAGGTGCAGAAAATTGGATGTGTTCAAAAATTTTCAGTCCTGTGACTCATATTTTGAATATGTGTAGGTTTGGAAACTTACCTCAAGAGTGTGCTGATATTATATCACATGAGTTTTTTTTGTAGTTTTTTTATTTATTTTTGATATTTACTCCTATTTTTATATTTAGAATACATTTACCTTTATCTAATGCTTAGTTGCTGTTAATCTTTAAAAACCATTAATCATTTAATAACACTGTTGAATGTATTCTTTAGATCTCAAAATGCATATCTGAATATTATGAATATATATATTTTCATTGTACATCCATCCATCCATCCATCATCTTCCGCTTATCCGGGGCCGGGTCGCGGGGGCAACAGTCTAAGCAGAGACGCCCAGACTTCCCTCTCCCTAGCCACTTCTTCCAGCTCTTCCGGGGGGACCCCGAGGCGTTCCCAGGCCAGCCTGGAGACATAGTCCCTCCAGCGTGTCCTAGGTCTTCCCCGGGGCCTCCTCCCGGTGAGACGTGCCTGGAACACCTCCCTGGGAAGGCGTCCAGGAGGCATCCGAAATAGATGCCCGAGCCACCTCAGCTGGCTCCTCTCGATGTGGAGGAGCAACGGCTCTACTCTGAGCTCCTCCCGAGTGACCGAGCTTCTCACCCTATCTCTAAGGGAGCGCCCAGCCACCCGACGGAGAAAGCTCATTTCAGCCGCCTGTATCCGGGATCTTGTCCTTTCGGTCATGACCCACAGCTCATGACCATAGGTGAGAGTAGGAACGTAGATTGACCGGTAAATCGAGAGCTTTGCCTTACAGCTCAGCTCCTTCTTCACCACGACAGACCGGTACAGCGACCGCATTACTGCAGAAGCTGCACCGATCCGTCTGTCAATCTCACGTTCCATCCTTCCCTCACTCGTGAACAAGACCCCAAGATACCTGAACTCCTCCACTTGAGGCAGGAACTCTCCACCAACCTGAAGTGGGCAATCCACCCTTTTCCGACTGAGAACCATGGCCTCGGACTTGGAGGTGCTGATTCTCATCCCAGCCAATTCACACTCGGCTGCAAACCGTCCCAGTGCACGCTGAAGGTCCTGGTCTGAGGATGCCAACACGACAACATCGTCCGCAAAAAGCAGCAATGAAATCGTATGGTCCCCAAACCGGACACTCTCCGGCCCTTGGCTGCGCCTAGAAATTCTGTCCATAAAAATTATGAACAGAACCGGTGACAAAGGGCAGCCCTGCCGGAGTCCAACATGCACCGGGAACAGGTCTGACTTACTGCCGGCAATGCGAACCAAGCTCTTGCTCCGGTCGTACAGGGACCGAACAGCCCTAAGTAGGGAGCCGTCGACCCCATACTCCCGGAGCACCCTCCACAGGATGTCGCGAGGAACACGGTCGAATGCCTTCTCCAAGTCCACAAAACACATGTGGACTGGTTGGGCAAACTCCCATGAACCCTCCAGCACCCTGGAAAGGGTATAGAGCTGGTCCAGTGTTCCACGACCGGGACGAAAACCACACTGTTCCTCCTGAATCCGAGGTTCCACTATCGGCCGAATTCTCCTCTCCAGTACCCTGGCATAGACTTTCCCAGGGAGGCTGAGAAGTGTGATCCCCCTATAGTTGGAACACACTCTCCGGTCCCCCTTCTTGAAAAGAGGGACCACCACCCCGGTCTGCCAGTCCAGAGGTACTGTCCCCAACCGCCATGCGATGTTGCAGAGGCGTGTCAGCCAAGACAGCCCCACAACATCCAGAGACTTGAGGTACTCGGGGCGGATCTCATCCACCCCCGGTGCCTTGCCACCGAGGAGCTTTTTAACTACCTCGATGACTTCAGCCCGGGTGATGGACGAGTGCCCCTCCGAGTCCCCAGCCACTGCTTCCTCAACGGAACCTTCATTGTACATTATAATGTTATTTTATTATAGGTTTTAGCGTTTTGTTTTTAATTTATTTATACAAATACTATGGAATTTTAATACATGTAAACAATTATCGGTATAATTATCAATATCATCCAGAATTCTAATATTAGGTCTACTCTTCTGTCATCCAGATTCTTGAAACTTCTGCTAAACACATAGTATTTTACTATGGAAGTCAATGGGGACCAGCAACTGTTTGATGAGAATACATTTTATTTATTTATTTATTACTTTTGGGCCAGCTATTCCATTAAATTATATTTCTTTTTCTGGTGAACCATTTTCTTATTTATTTTTGAATCTAACACTAATCTAATACATCAATGATCTTTTTTTTGTTTTGTTTGTTTTTACAAATATTAATATTAATGGGTTTTATTGTTCAAATATTGCATAGGCACAAAATGCACATAAACATTTGTTTCGGAAGCGTATAATATCATAAACAGTAGCCTGCGCCACAAAAATAGGGTAAATGTCACAAATAATCAGCCTATGTGAACATATCAGCCTGCCTTATAATTACATTACATGGATAAGGAAAGCATTGTCTTATTAGTTTTCAAATGTGAAATCTTGTTCAGATGATGCATACAAATGACCTAAGTAAATATGACTTGCTGTGCTGTGTGTGTGCAGGGTGCCAGCATTGATTGTGCCCTGCTCTTCTTCAGCTGATTTCACAGAACTCTTTGCTTTGATTTTTGTGTAGATTGAGTTTTTTTTTCTTCTTCTGCGTAATCAGAGCTGCTGCTATTGATTGTTGTGGTGTAAGTAGGTGTTTCTTGTAATTGTTCAGCTAGTTCAGTGGTTGCTAGACTTAAATGGGTGCTTCCCTCATTTGGCTTCAAAGCTTTAAGTGAGAAAATTTTGTTATTCTGGGAAATGAATATTTCCTTGGGCCACACATTCAACTTTCAGTGTGAAAGAGAGAAATTGTTATGTTCTGTGAAATCAGCGTCAGATGGCCTGCGCTTTCTTAGGCATCCTCAGCGAGATTCTTTCAAGAGCCACAGGATGTCAGACTCTGCACGCACTTTTCAAAACAAATCATTATTTCCAGACATCCTCTTTAGGTTCTTTCTCAACAAACCACTGGGTTTATATAATATAGTATAACATTAATGTCATGATTTTCTGTAAAGCTGCTTTGAAACACTGTGTATTTTGAAAAGCACCATGTAAATAAATTTTACTCGACTTTGAAATTCGCATGAGCAAACACTGCTTACAGTGTCAAAAAAAGTTAAACTTGATCATTTTCTCTGTCTGTCTCTTTATTGTAGGTGGTGTACTTCCACACTTCTCTGTTCCTGAGTTCTGTGGTGGTAGTGGTGGAGTTGGTGTCTTTGTCTACCAGGGCAGACGGTTCCCAGGATGCAGTGGGGTCATGGTTTGGTCTCCTCCAGCTCTTCACAGGTCGTGCAGACTCCAGTATCTCTCAGGAAGAGGGCAGGTAACAGTCACTTCAGAGCAATCACGAATGGCCATTTCCATAAATGAGAAAAAGCACACTGTCATATTGACTACGCAGCAAATCCTGTAACCTGTAATGAGTGAATAAAATGGGCTTATTATAATTGACCCGCTATTCAGCAGAAGAACGTACTGAATGCATGCCTCTCATTACTATTTTAATTGCTCTGTAATTTCATGCTCTCTGTCACACTAAAAAAGAAAAATTACTGTACAACATGTATTTTATTCAAAATACAGTAAATAGTATTGAAATGTTATTACAATTTAAAAAAACATTATCGCGTGAGCCTTGAGAAATCATTCTAATATGCTGATTTGCCATTCAAGAAATGTTTCTTATTATCAATGTTGAATATAAGTATTTTACTTTTCACTATTTTTTTAACCACCATGTCTTTTTCAGGTTGAGTCTGTTCAATGGGACCCCTAGGAGCCCTCCTGCACCCAACGCTGAAAGACCCTGAAAGAACCCCAAGCTTTACATTCAGTCAATAGTTCATAGTCCACACCTTTAGCAGCTCATGTCAATATGAAATCAGAATTTGTACTCTTATTTTTTTAATTCAATACATGTTAATGTTGATTTATTACATTTGGAAATTACAGTAAATTATGATATATTTGAAAAAGAAGTTATACCATTGTGATGCATTGAGATGTCCTTGAAAACAAGCTTTCAAGGTAGCGGACTTCATGACCAAGTCAGAAATACTCCTCATAAGTGGGTTCCAGTTATATTTCAGCAGGCATTCGGATGTGACTCTGTTCTGATATTCAACACACTGAGACTGTTTTGATTATCCAATCAAATCCCGCCCTACTTTTTTCACATTGAAAATGCTGAGTGACACGTAAATCTGTCAGATTGCATGAAATAGGTTGTGAATTGTGTTTCATAGTCTTTTAAAGCTGAAGTATTCAGTCAGTGAATGTGATTTTGAAACGACGAGATCATAGTTTTCTTCTAGGCAATTCTCTTTGATTTTTTTAGGTGGGTACAGTAGATAGATGTTTCATTGATGTGATTACCCCAGCAGCACAGCAGGTATTTGAAGGCTTGACTGAACCGGCCTGATTTCTGGGAAAGTGCATGTGGTGAAATTTGACTAGATAACATATTCTACTCATGGTCTCAAAGGAGTCAAACTGAGGCAGAGACAACAGCAAGAGCTTAGTAATACATAGTTGATAAACAGCACTTCATGCTTTCTGACACTAGTGATGAGAAACTATTTGCATATGTGTGTGTGTTTGCCTCTTTTTTCAAATGCTTTCGATATACAATCTGCCTTGTCTTTACCATTTCAGTTCATTTCCACTTGAAAGCAAATTGAATTAGGACTATTTCTTGCATTGCTGTTGTAAGAAAAAAATCTCTATCCTATCATGATCATTTCAGATCATTTCAGTTTTCCTATCCTTCCTAATGCTGAAAGGTTGCTTCTTTTGAAGGAGAATCTGAAATGTGTAAATTAAAGGAAATAGTTAGAACTCGCCTATAATTGAAGAGATTCTTGAAACAGATTTCAGAAAGTAACCTCAATTGAAGACTATTCTGTGTTTGGCAGAGTTTTCATACCCTGGAAGATGCATTATTTTGGTTTATTTGTTTTATGTTTGAGAATAGCTTTCAGATTCCTTTCTTCTATTTATGTTTTTATCCTTTTATGTCTTAATGAATATGTTCCACTTTTTGCCATTTATTTTATTGAAACTTGTATGTCATGCATTTTATTATATATATATTTACATATTTGTAGTGATGAAGTATACAGTTGAAGTATTTTAAAGAATTCTTTTTTTATTTGACATTATTACAACGGGCCCTTTTTAAAAGTGTTATAAATATACTAATATAAAATATACTTATAATAATTTGAAGTACACTACAAGTGTGCAATTAAGCACACTTCTTTTTGCAAGGGATAAGTTAATACAACAGAAGACAGAATTTTTTCCCTTGGATATTTGACTTTCTAAACAACGATGTTTATGTAACTGCGAATGACAAACCTAATTATTTAATTTTGTTTTATAACGAGAGTTATACAGTTGGTTGTTGTCCCATCATACTGCTTGGTTTGTAGATGTGTTAATCTCGACCCTGAGGGCACCATATGAGAATGGTTCATGGATGAAGTGTATCTGCAGGGTGTCCAGCTGTTGGAGTGGAGAGGGAGCAACACTGATCTAAAATTCTCTCTGAATCCAACCTATCCTTTAGCTGTATGTCTCTGTGCTACCTGCCATTCTGTCTCAATTATGCCTCTCCATGCTGGAGGGAGGAGATGTCCCGCTGTCTCTCTGAGAGTCTGAGCCTGCTAGGGCCTTTCAGATCACATATAAACTTGCTGTCAAACATATACATAGGTGCAAACATTCTTTTGCATGACTTATATAGCAGTGCACACACACATGTAGCCATTGTCTGCTCATTAATATTATTGAAGCCACCTCCTGGATGGTGCAGAGATTAGAAAAGTGAAAAAGACGAGCAGTGCAGAATCCTTTGCAAAACATCAAGTGATGACCTGATTCGCTACCAAGCCCAGTTCCGTTCTGTTCAGATCAGTTCAGTTTGATCAGTTTTTTTTTTTTTTGCTTCAGTTTAAGTTGAATCTAGTTCAGTTTGATTCATTTTGTTTTAAATCAGTTTAAACTTGATTTAGTAAGTTTATTTTGATTTCATTGAAGTTAGTTCAGTTTAGTTACACGAAACGTTGTGAAAAGCCTGCGTATTTGACAATTCTGCATTTTGTTTACTTCATCTGTGATAAGTATGTGAGCACCGCGTGAGTGCCATTATCAGGAGCAGAGTGTCCGGCTGACATGTCTGTTTTCATGAACCGATTTTGGACAGGCTTCTGAGGCAGAGTAATGGTCTACAGCATGATCTGCAGCTATATATAGAAGTGCTGGTTATAACCTGTGGATATTTTGTACAACATACATTTAATAAATAAATAAATATAAATTATACGACACTGACCGCAAGGAGAAGGAGGATAATGAGGAGGAGGATGAGAAGAATGAGGAGGAGGAGGAGGGGAAGAGGTGGAGAAGAAGAGGAGGATGAGAAGAAGGAAATGGAGAAGGAGATGGAGAATGAGAAGAATGAGGAGGAGGATGAGAAAAATGAGGAGGAGGATGAGAAGGATGAGGAAGAGGACGAGAAGAATGAGGAGGAGGATGAGAAGGATGAGGAAGAGGACGAGAAGAATGAGGAGGAGGATGAGAAGAATGAGGAGGAGGATGAGAAGAATGAGGAGGAGGATGAGAAAAATGAGGAGGAGGATGAGAAGGATGAGGAAGAGGACGAGAAGAATGAGGAGGAGGATGAGAAGAATGAGGAGGAGGATGACAAGAATGAGGAGGAGGATGAGAAGGAAATGGAGAAGGAGAAGGAAAAGGAGATGAAGAATGAGAAGGAGATGTAGAAGATGGAGATGGAGAAAACACCCTTGCTGATATGACTCAGGGGACTGCCTTTCTATCCCTCAAGCAAGGGGCCAACACCCCTCAAAACAAAAGGGACTGCTGTTTTATCCCACTAGAGAGATCACCCTTTGCCACGATACTTGTAGGGGACCGCTGTTCTATCCCTCAAGCGAGGGACGAAAACCCCTCAGAAGAAAGGGACGGCTGTTTTCTCCAGCTGGAGAGAACACCCTTGCTGCTATAGCTGCAGAGGATTGCTGTTCATCCTTCAGCAGGGGATCAACACCCCTGCTACTTAAATCAAGAGGGGACTTGCTATTCTCTCCCTCGCGTCTAGAGGGGAGAATACCCCTCTCCTAGCATAGGCTTCATAAAGGACATCTCAATAACATTATCTTTCTCTTTTTCAGGAATGGAACAAGGACAGTTTCGGGGGGTCTTCACACTACTTTCCTACCGCTCATACCAAGCTCAGGGACATACTGCTTGTCTTGCAGTTCTCCTGCTGGAGAGAATACCCTTCGCTGCTATTGCCAGCTACTTTAATTTAAGAGAGGCCCACTACTCTCTGCCTCATTAGAGAGGAGAATACCCCTTCACAAGCCAGTAGGCTACATTAAAGGGACAATAAGTAACTTTTTAGGTATTTTATTATCTAAAATCAATATTTTTATTCATAAATATGCCCTCAATGGTGTACAAATACCTATGCAAATGTTTAAACTAATCCTTGTAAATGAAGAATTTATTATCTTTATATACATGGGACGGGTAGGTTGACGGAGGCTTCCATGTAGTTCCGCCATCTTGCAAAACTATAATAGCAGAGAGGGACAAAAAGTACTAAGCCAACGCGTTTCCACAGCGCGTTTTCGGTCAGAGCCAGAAACGCAGGTGCAGAGCAGTGAGAGGCGCTTGAAACTGCACCGGCAAGTTTAAAAGTCTGGATTGCATTCTTATTATGGACCATACATATGCCGCGCCACAGGAGAAGAAAACGTCGCCAAAACAGTCAAAAATAGAACGTAAAAGGAAACGTGACCGTAGATTACAGAAAACAAGAGTTAATGTCGGGGAAGCTTTTTCTAGGTGGAAAGAGCTAATGCTTGATACAGATTTCAAAAGAGACGCTGAAGTGGCCAGTTTTCTTCTCGACAGGTAAGTCAGTGTTACAGTCTATATTATAATATTTTTTTATATATCTAACAATGCATATAATTCAGAAAATATAACGAATAAATTAGACATAACTACTAATTACAATATTTCATGTTTTCCACAGTCAGTAATTCATACTGTAACATTCGTTTGTTAGTTGTCATGTTGCAGTTTGTTTGAAATAACACACCTGTTCACCTGAAGGAAAACTCGACGAAGTGCTATTAGAAGACATCCTGTCAAAGCTTTTTGGTACATATCGCCTACCGTAGATGCAACGCGCATTTGAAAAAGCGAGGCGCTGGAGAGCAAAATTAGTTTGAATGCAAAATACAATTTCACCACTAGATGGGAGTAATTCCTACTCAGTGTCCCTTTAAGGATATCTCAATAACACAGATTTTACTCTTTGCAGGATTGGAACAAGGTTAGTTTTGGGGGGTTCTTCTTCAGGCAGTAATACCTCTCATTATGTTTTGGGGGTTAATGTTAAAGCTCTTGTATGTTCAATTATTCTGGGAGCAAGAACCCCCATAAGTTACCATACAGCCAAAGATAAATTGTGTTCAATAAACTCAAGTAAACTTGCCAAAGTGGTTCCTGTCTGAAATCGAGTGCAGCGTTGGTTCAGGCTGTGACCAGCTGATGCGGTCAGCTGTCAAATCGCTCCAATCACTACCACTCTCCTATTAGACATGAGACATATATACGTGGCACCACTGCTCGGTCAGTATGCTCAATGGCTCGCAACCCTCACTCCCTCCCCATTATAAGCATGGGCATATTACTGTGCACCTTCTGGTTGTTGTCTTCTTTGTTTCAGATCACTAAGGCTTTCAAATCTTAGCTGGTATGGACCTCACTGCTGAGAGACACTCATCTTCATAACCAGGATACAGGATAGATGTCCCACTGCCACATCTACATGATTATTACTGTTTGCTTTAAAGACATTACTAAGAGTCTTAATTGTCATGTATTTCTAAGCTGATGGTTCCGGGGGGTTAATGTTAAAGCTCTTGTATGTTCAATTATTCTGGGAGCAAGAACCCCCATAAGGAACCATACCGCCAAATATAAATTGTGTTCAATAAACTCAAGTAAACTTTCCAAAGTGGTTCCTGTCTGAAATTGGAGGAAGTGTTACCATCTGTAGTTATTAGCTTTTTTTTAAGGATCAGGATGTTTTTTAGGGCTCTATGTAACCTGCACATATTTCTGACAGATTTTGTTTCAAAATACCCATCTATTTTATTTGGTTGTACAGCAAGTGATGTCATAAACTTGGAGAGGAATGCAAATTTTTGCTATATTTAATGTTCAATTATTTGGATGGTTGGTTACATTTTTTTTTAGTATTAAGCATTGATTTGGAACATTTCTGGATCATGACCTGCAAGTTGAGAACTACTGGCATAGAGGATGCAAACAGCACTGGCAGAGCCTAATAATGCTGGCACACTGAAATCTGTGCTTTATTTGATGTGTTTGTCTGTGCGCATGTCTTTGTGTGCGAGCATAGAAGAGAGAGAGACGGAGAGATGTGAGAATGAGTGAGCAGTTTTTCATCTCCGAAGATTAGAATTCTTATTTTGACACACTTCAGTGTTTGTAGACGGCTGATTTTGACAAGCATAGTAGCTTGTAGTCATTTTTTTTCAGAATAGAGACAAATAGATGCAAAGCCACATTGATGTTGTTACATCTGCTGTTCCTTCACCCGTGAAAGAAATACATAATAATAACCTTGAAATATGCCAAAGAAAGATTTGTCATGTTAAATTAGTTGTTAAATCATAGGTTTAATCATGAAGTATTCAATGGGAATCAGCAGCAAAGCTATTGGACAGAGAGCTGTTGGTTTGGGTACACTGATTGCTGTTTTTTTTATTTTAATTGGAATAATTTTACTGCTGTTTTTTGAGCCATGTCCAGGTTTATACATGTGCTTCACATATGCTGAACCTTGGTGTTTGTATAAGAGATGCAAATCTGTCTTTTTTCTGCTTTCTTTGTTAATAAATAAATAAATAGACAAACACACGCTGCCATTCAAAAGTTTGGGGTTAGTAAGATTTATTTTAATACTTCTATTTAGCAAGGATGGATTACATTGAATCAAAAGTGATAGAAATCATTTGTAACATTAGAAATGTATTAACTGTTTTTAAAAATGGTGTTCTTTTGAACTTTATATTGATTAAAGAATCCTGAAAACAAATGCATCATGGTTTTCAGTATTGATAATATTAAGAAATGTATCTTGAGAACCAAATTGAATTCAAGTTTATTTGTATAGCGCTTTTTACAAAACAAATCGTTACAAAGCAACTTTACAGAAAATTATGTTTCAACAATATTTAGTAGTAGCTAGTAGTTTGTGCACATTTGACAGGTTTTTAGAAAACAAATAAAAAAAATTATAATAATACAAGACGTAGTCAGCTAGACGATGAACTATCAATATTATTAATTAAGTTATTATATGATTCAGTCACACATTTAGCAATAATTGTTAGTTCTGTTTGTTGATTCAGGGTTAGCATCATCTGAGGTCCTCTGAGGGTCAGCATCATCTCTTCTCAGGTGTTCTGGATACAGACTGGAGCTTGTGTAAATCCTAGTTACCATGGGATGTAAATCCCGTGGCGAAACATAGAAACAAAATACAGACATCATTAGCATAGCTGCTGATCCATTAAAGTAAGATTAGTTTAATCACCATATTATAATGATTTCTGAAGGATCATCTGACTGAAGACTGGAGTAATGGCTGCTGAAAATTCAGCTATACATTACAGAAAGAAATTACATTAATTTATTAAAGAAATTAATACTTTAAAAATATACTGAAGTCAATTCTAAAAATATTTCACAGCAATATTATTTTTATTTAAAATATTCCAGGAACCTTGGTGAGCCAAATGGACTTCCTTCCAAAATATTAAAAAACACTTCCCGACCCCAAACTTTTTACTGGTACTGTAGCTGCAGTAATACTCATTTGTACAGATACAGTGAAACAGGAAAAAACATACTTAAAAAAAACCAGCAGGTTTTATTTGAAATGCATAGTGTTGCATAATAACGCTGCAAAGAAGGAACTTTGTTACTCAGACTAAAAATATGCAGGCCCACACAAAATCTGTGCATAGATTTCCTCAGCATTGGAACGTCCATCACACACTGTTTCATTCTGCAGATTGACCCCCAAAATGAGTGCAAATAATAGAAAAAGTGTGCCGATTCTCTCTGTGCCCAGTAATACATAATCATTAGAACAGCATGTTTATGTGCTATAAGTGGATGTTTTTTAATCCAATTTGTTGTACTCTAATTGTACAGATTTGTCTATTTGATAATTAATCTCAGCAATTTTGTCACCCTACTTGTTACTGGACCTGTGACCTTCCTTTTAAAAGCCCTGATCCTTCACCATTAGGCGAGCACCACTCAGAGCTGTTATCAACAGTGAGCAGAATGACACACTGCAGCTCAGTGATTTATTTGCACAGCAGCACAGGGTAAGCAAAGTGCGATTCTGAACAATAAAAATGAGTTTGTCTAATAAAGTGACTGCACACGCTCTCGGGCTATGGCATTGTGCCAGAATATGTATAGGCCTTTAAAAGGAAATCTTTTTTTCCCCTGCTCTTTCTTTTTTGGAGTTTGTTTGGAATTTAATTTAATGTTATATCTATTCCAAAATCCCCAAAAGTTTGCAGATTCCATCTAGGCCCTTCATTTGGTATGTGAATGAAAATATGTGGTGTCTCTTGCCGCCCTATGCAGGTGTCACTGACATTCCTTTCCTCAACTCAGGCAGGTGTGCGCACACACGTTTGTTCCATTCAGAACTACCCATGTTTTTTTTTCCAATTGAGCGATAGTGATGCATGATTTTGTGCTATACGGTTTCGAAGTAATGGAGCGGAATGTGCACTCGGGTGTATCAGTGTCTAGGATGAATGGCCTAATGAAAAATGGAAAGCTTTGTGGCCCATCTTTCAGCGGGTTCACACCAGCCTGCTCTTTCTTTCTCACAGATGTGCACGACAAAGAGCAGCACATAAGCAACAAAACCGAACTCATATATAACCATGTCCAGTTGCACTATGAGAGAATGTTCTTTGGCCTTGTGGACACACCTGAATTTAAAAGCCTTATATAAGTCCTTACACATACTGGCCTTTGTGAAATTTCAATATCTGAGTCTTACCTTGGCTCACTGGTGTTGCTTTGCTTGAGAACATAAGCCATAAAGTGCCTGTTTTCAAAATAAATAAAGTTTAGCAACTCAAATGGGGTCCAGGTGGGTGTTTTTCCTCTTCCATGAAAGTTTCTGACAGTGAAACTATTCTAAAAAACCATGTAGAATGGGCAACTGTGTGGTCAAATGAAATTAAAGTGAAAATTGCTAGCGTACGATATAGCTGTTGACTCTAGCATGAAATGAAACACTCCGCTTGTCCATGAAAGTTTCTGACAGTGAAACTTTTTTCAAAAACCATGTAGAATGGGCAAAAGTGTGGTCAAATGAAATTAAAGTGAAAATTGCTTGCGTACAATATAGTTGTTGACTCTAGCATGAAATGAAACACTCTGCTTGTGCTCGCATATGTTTTCCCAGTTTGAGAAATATATCTCTCTTATATTAAGAAATCTTTTTTGATGGCAAGTTTCATTGTGTGCAGTCAACAGCACAGATTTGACAAGAATGTTTTTCTTCAGTGTTTCCTCACTATTACTCTATTATTCACTATTATTCGTTTTTTTTTTTCATAACCCAGTAATAAACTTCAGTGTGTCATTTGTCCTGCACCATTTGAGCTAAAGACATAAATGACATAAATTGTGTGGCTTGTTGAGGAGAGGCGTGCTGTTACCTTTCAGACTTATCAGCTGAAAAGGCTGATGATAAACTGGGCAATACAGTCAATCATAAACTAACGCTGAAAGAGGGAACAGGCATATACAGTATGTAGCAGTGTCATATTCAGTCAGTAAGGAGGCTCTGCCCACTTGCTGAAATCAGAATCCAAGCTGTTTTCCATGCCTGCCAATGATGAGTGAATTGAGAAAAATAACAAAATGTTCTTATTGGTCATAATATATTGCTTTTTTTTATTTTTTATATTCTACTATTCTATATTTTTGGTTCAGTAAAAAATCTATTTCAAATATTATTATATTTTAAACTTTATATTCAAAATATCCTGAAAAAAAAAGCAGCATATCTAACAGACCACCTTATGCTCAGACCATCTTATGAAACACTTAGCAGCTCCTTTGCATTGTGGCAGTTAGCTTTGCACTAATAGAATACGTAAACGACATCTTCTTTCTCTCTGTAGTGAATGTCATATTATCGGTGATGGAGGGCTCTCAGCTGCTTTACTCCATTCAGCCACACCCAGCTCTCACTCCCATAATGCACCTGCTCCCACCCCACAACCTAGTGTTTGGACATGACAATATCCCTGGTGTGGTGTCGTCCATGGACACAGGCACAGGTAGGATTACCCACAATGCCCCCTCTCAGTTTATCATTTGAATGTGAAAGAAAGGCTTTAAAGTGCTAGATTTTCATTACAGTTATAAAACAGTCAAATGGCATTGGACGACTGCTTATCTGTAACAAGAGAATGTGTGTTGCCATAGAGACAGCAGAAGGAACTGTAGAAGCCTCAATAAAGAGCTTCCCGTTTCTCAGGACATTCCCTTGATTAGCTTCAAAATCACTTCATACCAAACCAGGTCATAAATGAGACTTTAAAGCAAAAGCATTTGAGGCTTTTCACAACTTTTCTGACTGTGCTCATGATTTCTGTTCTGAGCTGCTGTCAGGGGTGGGTAAAGACAGACTTTCTGAACGATAGTAATGGACTGTGGTGGGTTTCACAGTGGCGGGGGGATTGGAAGTTGAGCACAATGTCGGGCTAATCCTCCAGCACCCTAAATATCTCACAGGGTGCATGACCCATGACCAGAGTCTAGTTCCAGAGAGGGACGCAGGAAATTAGAGAATTATTCCACAGTGATATTTCTATATTTCTCGCTCCCCCCTTACTCTCCCTCTCATTATAAACTGATGAGCAGATGTAGGAACGAGATTCCTCTGGAGCAGGTTTGTCTTTGAACTGCATCTGAAATGTTTGAGTGCTATATTCTGCATCCTCCTGGGCCCCCACATAGACTGAAAGTAGAAAAAGAGAGATGATACCCCCCGACTGTTAATGTGGCTAATAAGACAAGATCCAAAGCACTTCATTCCAAGATCCAAAGGCAAGATATTCTGTCTGATTATAAACTTTTCTTGAGTGAGTGTCATAAAAGCCAAATTCCAACAACTGCCTCCTGTTTTTATTCCTATAATTGTATCTAAAGAATAAGCTTCAATTTCATGTTAGTCTTAACACACAAGTGAAAAAAAGTGACGTGACATTCAGCCAAGTAAGTAGGGTTAGGGGTCAAACTCTCTAACCACTAGGCCACGACTTCTCCCAGTTGATCACAGGTCTGTGACACACACACACACACACACACACACACCAGTTTGTAATGCCGTTCTAGATTTAACATAATAAATGCTTAACGCATAAGGAATGTTCTGTATTTGCACTGTAAAGAAGGGTTTCCCCTGAGGAGGTTCACATGAATTATATATGATGAAAAGTGTTAACTTTATTATTTATTATTTAATTAATTAATTAATTAGTTAATTCATTCTTAATTAGTCATTACCTATTGACAGCCTTAATATATTGTCTACTATATAATTGGGTAGTAACAAAGAAAATGTAAAAGTATTCAATTTAGTTAATACAATTTTTTTAGGGATACATATAAAAATTAATTGTAATAAGTAATAATGTTAACAGCCATAATAAAAATATATAAGTGAGCAGTAACAGAAGAGTCCGTGTGAAATAATGTACTTGAAATAACCCACTATTTCAGTTGTTTGTTTAATCATTATACAAGACATTTTATCACTATTGTTCTCACCAAAAAACAAAACAAAAAAAACATGCATTCAGGTCTGATGAAGAGCCACACGGCTGGAAACATTTAAAAATAATTTTTCATACCTCAGGACAAATTAATTGGGCTGCAAGAGGCTGAGAGCCAAATAAAAACATAGAAACTTGTAAAAGAAATAGTTTTAATCTTGTATGTACATTTTTTTTTTGCATCATCTACCCAATTAAAGATGTGTAATTTGAAACATGCTAAGAATATTGTTTCTGTTTATTTATAAAGCACAATTAAAATAATACAATGTTGACCAACGTGCTGTACAATCTAACAATCGTGTGCAGTTGTGGAAAAACATTGTATTTATGGAAATGTTAGAATTAGGTGGTATTTGAAGTAAATACAAAATTTAGGTCTAGGGGTTAAACTGAAGTTAAACAGTGGGGAACTCCTGCATTAGAGAAAGACAGTATTCTAAACTTCACAACAGAAAATGAACAGAAAAACAAAATATTTTTAAAGAGGCAATTTCTCCTGTTCACTTCTGTTGAGCTGTAACCTCTCAGAGCTTCTGTAGCACATCTCTCTTGGGCTGCAGTGGTGGAGTGTTTTGTATACTGTAATGTCCTGACGGTGCTGCACTTGTTTGGCTGTCAGGCCTCAGTGCTGCTGTACAGATAAGCCTGGTTTGGTGTGTATGTGTGCTTGAGTGCAGAGTGATTGTGCAGTGTGTTTGAGGTAACAGACTGTGTGTACGGTAAATGTGTACGGAGTGCGTTGGAGCTCTCCGGGCCTGGCTTTGATTGTGGCAGTCTATGTGAGTGCGTTAAAGCTAAAGTGTGATAGACTGTGTTTGTGTATGGCTGAGTGATCCGTGAAAGTGAAACTCTCCTGGTTGTGACTCATTCAAGCCAGCATGCCTACTGTCTGCTGCAACAGCAACTTGTGTATTACACACACACACACACACACACACACACACACACACACACACACACACACACACTATATGATAACTTTTTTTGACAAACTGACCCAAATGTAGGTGGTTGTTCTTTGAAACACTATGAAACCATATATCCATATATATTATAATATTCATATATAAAATATATAGTAAATATTCATCAAGGATTTGGATAAAATGTATCATGACCATTAAGCTACAGTTATTAAAATCGATAATGTTTTAAAAAAAATGGCATCAATATATTATTAGTACCAATGGCGGATGAAGTTTCAGCTTTTATTCACAGGAATAAAATACAATTTAAAATGTATTTTTATAGAAAACAGTTATTTTAAATTGTAATAATATTTCTTAATATTACTGTTTAGCTATATTTAGAGTCTTACAAATATAGCCTTGGTGAGCATAAGAGACTTCCGAAAAACATCGAAAATGTGTACCTCACAAAATATTTCAAAATAATTCTTCCTACATTCCATGTAGGTTACACTTCAGAAATCTTTGAAATTAATCATCATGTGTCATGTAAACAACAAATTATATATAGACAGCTTACACTAAGGGAATGCACAACAGAAACCAGTTAGCCTAGGGGTTAATGCTGTATAACATATGTTTATCTTTAAATAAATTATGGAGGATGATACACTTAACCTGTCTGAGATGTCTAAATAAAACATCAAGGATGAGTTTTTCAAAGAAAGCAGGTTAGTGTCGCTGTAAGTTGAGCATGTTTGGATGTGCCTAGGCGAACCAGGCAAATCTTGACAATCACGAACATGTGATGTGACCATTTTCAGATCCCTCAAAAGATTTTTGAATTGATTATGGAGTTTCAGAGATCCATGTGGGTTGTCACACTTTGTTTTTTCTTCTGCATATTTGAATGCATTGCCATGAGGAAGAGGATCTTGGCATTCTGAAGCATGCTGATAATAAATTTTTACTGTCTAATTAAATCCTTTGTCGCAGTAATGCTGTAAAAAATGAATAGCCATTAAATATAAAGGACAATAACAAAATGACTAGATGGAATTGGCTGTGCATGCAGGAAATTAGTACAACGTTAAAGTTATATTCACTCCATCTCTGTTGCAGCAGATGCGCTGCGGAAGCCTCGTCTGTTGAAGAGCTTCGTGTGTGTGTTAGAGGGCCTACGTGTGGCAATCTTACCGTCCAGTGAGGTCTTCAAATCTGACCTGCTCCAGCTGCTCAGCAGAGACTGCCAGAATACAGTAAGCCACTAAATCACTCGAACCAAACGTTTAAAGGTCCCGTTTTCTGTGCTTTTTCGAAGCTTTGTTTGTGTTTACAGTGCAATATAACGTGTTCATGTTTCGCGTGTAAAACAACACAGTATTTTTCACACAATTTACTTATCTGTATACCGCTGTTTTCACTGTCATATAAATGGGCTGATGACTTCCTTGTTCGATAAAGCCTCTCCTTCAGAAATACGTAACGAGTTCTGATTGTGCCAGCGGTTCCTGTGTTGTGATTCGACAGCAGCTTAGCGCACGTTGACCTCCTTGAAATGCGATTGGGCTAGTTTTGGACAAGTTTTGAGAAGCAAGTGGGCAGGATTTGTTTTGAAAACCTGGCAATCCTGATCTGAACGCACGTGCTGGAGATGTACTTCTAATCACAAGAGCGCCCTCACAGATGAGATGCGCATGAAAATCGCATTTGATTTTTTGCACAGCCCTTACATCTAGTTAACAAAGCTAAACAGCGTTGCCCTTTGTGTAATAAGTTACAGAAACTGTTAAACGCACCAACTTAAATAGTAAAATACACTTACCGGTTGTGGTCCATAAACAACGCCTTCTCCAGACAAAGAGGGAACTGCTCCATCTTTCAAGAATAATCTTTGTGTGAATCCGGCATTAAACTGATTGAGATTGAGGAAGCTGTCCTCAGCAAAATGTTCTGCACATAGTTTTAAATGTGAATTATAATTTTCGGGAACCGAGTTAAACATAAATTGTGACCATTAATCTCCAAGTACAGCATCCCTGGGAAGCCCAAACAAAGGTGATTGGACTCCGAGATGAAAATAACTGCGTTTTGACGATATGGCGACAAACAGTCTCTACAAACGCAACCCTTCCTCTTCTCCGTGAGAGCGCAACAAGGCCATGCCCCCTTTTTTGTGTATTCCTGTGGGCGGAGGTTAGTCTAAAAACTGTTCTAGTGACGTCATTAATGAAGGAAGTAGAGGGATGTAGTCCTAACTGGTCGTTCGCTGTAGGCGAATTCTGTTAAATAAAATATCTCGCTTGGCATTGAACTTTGAGCTTTAGCATTTTACAGATATTATTTATACTCTAACAACAACATTACACACAAACTAAATTTAGAAACATGGGATCACGACGAATGGGACCTTTAAGCTGTTCAATTATGTAAATTCAGCAAGTACATTTTTTTTTCCAGAAGTTATGCTATGACTTCTCCTTAAGGGGGATATACAATTATTAAATTGTTTCTGTCCTTAAGGTCCATTTATAATCTGTGCAGAAATGTCAGCAAACTTTTGTAATCAGACTGAAGTTTTTAAAATATTTTAGCATTTTGTTTGTTCCCCAGTTGATTAAACAGTGTATTGAACTTTTTAGTGACACCTTTCAGTGCCAGACTTCAGAATAACACAAAAGCAAACCTTATGTTGTCGTTGAACTACTCCATTTGCACATATTAGTTTATTCCAGAATTTCCATTAATTGGGTGGTTAATGAGATTGAGTGAGTTGCATTTGGATGATTGAAACAAATTACCCCGTGTACACTCTTTTGCATGCTGAAATAAACAACCCAAATAAATTGACTTTTTTGTAGAGTATTGCCTTCAGTGCTTCAGCAAATGCACATGTGGTCTGAACACAGTGTGGATAAAGTAGTCAGCAGTGAAAATCACTGTTGATTTCATTGGCACAGTGTGATAGGTTTTGTATTAGAATGTAGACTGTTATGCAGACTAACTCATTGTGTATTCCAGATTTCTCATATTAGAGTTGTATTGTTTCTCTCTGATCAACCTCACATGTACATTATAAATCTTAACACAATTCTGTACAGTCACAAACACCATCTGCTCCTGTTTTCCTGTGGTGAAAACGTAAATGAACAAAGTAAGTGCAAAGAGGCTATAGAGACCTCCAAAACTTCAGATGAAAGAAATTTGAGAGGTGAATATAGCCCAGTGGTTAATCTTTGAGGCTGGTAATAAGGTGGTAGGTTTAAACCATGCAAAATGTGATCCAATAGTCATAACCTTGACCTAATGTCATGACATTTAAAGCTACACTACACTACTGTTTAAATGTGTGGAATATGTAAGATTAAAAACAATAGAATACTGCTATTCAGCAAGCATTCATTACATTGATCAAGTGACATTAAAGACCGTTCATTTTGTAACAGAGTCCCACTGAAAGCATGAATGATGAACCCATGTTCAGCTTTTATTTATAAAACAGCCTTTATTAATAAACCAAAACAGAACAAACCAAAATGTGATACAAAACACTTACATAAACAGAAGAGAAACAGTAGTAATATATTGTTTATTAGCACTTATGTTTGTCTGTGTCTCAATAAACTCAGTAGTACACACAGTGCTATCCAAACTATTTATGGACACGATACTAAGGCATGCAAAATACTGCTTTGTATGTGTTTAGCTAACAATTTCTGCATACATCTTGGTTTTCCGACTTCTGCACTGGAACACGGTCCACTTGGGGATGAGATAATTACCAGCTCAGACATCCGACTTTTCAGGTAAATGGAATGCAGCATTATTACGGAAGGGTAGGAAACAAGACAAGAAAAAAACAAAACACAAAAACATACATATTAATATTATATATCCCCCACCACTCTCCCCAATCTAAGGGCGGCTTCCCTAACATAACATGGGGGACCTGGACTATGGAGCAATGGCAGACCTGGAATCCAGGGCAGAGCTGAACACCACTAGGGAGGAGCAGGCAGTACTGAGAATCCCCACTGTGGAGCAGATGACAACCATGGTAGAACTGGTGGAGTTAGGTGTCCAAGGTCAATCCTATGAAACAGAAGACCACTACAGGTCAGGAGGCCATGGCAGAACAGGAAGAGAGTTCATGAGCAGCCTCCATAGCTGCGATAAGACAGGCAGAATATCCTTGAATGGACTTAATGGTTGTAACATTACAGGAAGAGAGTTCATGAGCAGCCTCTATAGCCGCAACTTGGCAGGCAGAAAATCCTTGAACAGCCTCAGTAGCTGTAGCATGACAGGCAGAGAGTTTGTGAGCCGCCTCTGAAACCATGACAGGACAGGCAAGGGGTTCAGGGATGACCTTATTGGCCTTGGAAGGACAGGCAGAGAGTTTAGGGACGGGCTCCTTGGCTGTGACAGGGGTGACTGTGAGTTCAGAAATGGCTTTCCTGGCCATGACAGGGCAGACTGTGAGTTCAGGGACTGCTTCCTCTGCAGTAATAGGGCAGACTGTGAGTTCAGAGATGGCCTTCTTGGCAGTAAAAGGGCAGGCTGTGAGTTCAGGGACGGCCTCCTCGGCAGTAACAGGGCAGACTGTGAGTTCAGGGACAGCCTCCTCGGCAGTAACAGGGCAGACTGTGAGTTCAGGGACAGCCTCCTCGGCAGTAACAGGGCAGACTGTGATTTCAGGGACTGCTTCCTCTGCAGTAACAGGGCAGACTGTGAGTTCAGAAATGGCCTCCTTGGCAGTAAAAGGGCAGACTGTGAGTTCAGGGACAGCCTCCTCGGCAGTAACAGGGCAGACTGTGAGTTCAGGGATGGCCTCCTCGGCAGTAACAGGGCAGACTGTGAGTTCAGGGATAGCCTCCTCGGCAGAAACAGGGCAGACTGTGAGTTCAGGGACTGCTTCCTCTGCAGTAACAGGGCAGACTGTGAGTTCAGAGATGGCCTCCTTGGCAGTAAAAGGGCAGACTGTGAGTTCAGGGACGGCCTCCTCGGCAGTAACAGGGCAGACTGTGAGTCCAGGGACAGCCTCCTCGGCAGTAATAGGGCAGACTGTGAGTTCAGGGATGGCCTCCTCGGCAGTAACAGGGCAGACTGTGAGTTCAGGGACAGCCTCCTCGGCAGAAACAGGGCAGACTGTGAGTTCAGGGACTGCTTCCTCTGCAGTAACAGGGCAGACTGTGAGTTCAGAGATGGCCTCCTTGGCAGTAAAAGGGCAGACTGTGAGTTTAGGGACGGCCTCCTCGGCAGTAACAGGGCAGACTGTGAGTTCAGGGACGGCCTCCTCGGCAGTAACAGGGCAGACTGTGAGTTCAGGGACAGCCCCCTCGGCAGTAACAGGGCAGACTGTGATTTCAGGGAATGCTTCCTCTGCAGTAACAGGGCAGACTGTGAGTTCAGAGATGACCTCCTTGGCAGTAAAAGGGCAGACTGTTAGTTCAGGGATTGCCTCCTCGGCAGTAACAGGGCAGACTGTGAGTTCAGGGACGGCCTCCTCGGCAGTAACAGGGCAGAGTGTGAGTTCAGGGATGGCCTCCTTGGCAGTGAAAGGGCAGATTGTGAGTTCAGGGATGGCCTCCTCGGCAGTAACAGGGCAGACTTTGAGTTCAGGGACAACCTCATTTGCCAGGACTTGTAGAGGGTCTTTGTATGACCACTGAGATCAAAACAGGACAGGCAGGAAGCTCACTGGTTGGTGCCTACACAGGAACGAGCTTTTGGGCTTGAGCAGGCTCTGGAGCAGACTCATGGACTGGAGCAGGATCTGGAGTGGATTCATGGCCTGGAGCAGGCTCTGGAGTGGACTCATGTACAGGAGAGCAGTGTGTAGCCCAAACATACAATATGGCCATTGCTGTAACAGGGAGTGCTGACAGTGGAACAACCTCAGAGACTCTCAGACTGCGCACAGCCTTCAGGACTATTCCCATTCAAAGCCTCTATACAGAAGCTGAAGAATCATCCCTCCAAAACAGGCGTTTGAAACTGTCCTTACAATATGCGATCAAACTCAAGGCAAATTGAAATAATCCATCTTATCTTTCAGTATTCCAACCAGAATGGCTTTACTTATTAAGCTAGACTGAAATATATTAGACCTTTTTGTTTATGGATTAAACCACATCAAGAGGACTTAAATATCAACATGGATTGTATAAAACGGCTCTATTATTTCCATGTACCTCCCTGGACTCTGGAAAAGCCAACCATTTTTTGGACTCTGAATCAGCACAAAGAGATAGAAACTCATCCAATTGAATACCAACAGAAAGTCTTAGAGCTAAGGTCTTCACTTTTCACTACCTAAAACTGCATTCACGGATCAAAGACCAATAACAGTGTATCAGCAGCAGCAGTGATAGGAGATCAACAATATGGCATTCGAATTCCGGCTCAAGGCTCTATTATTATAGCTGAGGCGCGAGCATTACTTTTTGTTCTAGAAAATATAGAGAAGGGTGAAAAACGGGACTTTTTAATTGCCTCTGACTCAAGATCATGTCTTCAAGCACTTGAATCTCTAAAAACTGATCATCCCATAATTGTTAAAATCTTAACCAGATTTGATCTTTTAATGAAGGATAACTTTAATAAAAATTTTTGCTGGGTTCCAAGTCAAATTGGACTTACTGGAAATGAGAGAGCGGACACAGCTGCCAGGGATGCACTTGACCTGGAAATATCTGACTGTCAAATACCACCTTCTGATTTTAAACCAGTAAATAATTTCTATATGAATAATAAGTGGCAGAAAGAATGGGTTGAAAATAAAAATAATAAGCTGTATGAAATAAACCCTAGTATAAAAGAAGTAGCTTCTATAATTTTATATCAAGGCATGATCAAGTTGTCTTTACTAGGTCTAGACTGGGCACTCAAGACTTAACCTTGGGTTTTTATTAATAGGCAAAGTTCCTCCTTTATGTCTTTCATGTAAAGTTCCTTTGACTATTAAGCATATTTTGTTGAATTGTACCTTTATGATGCTGCTAGAAAATGCTTTTATTCAGAAACATGCTTTCATGGAATATTTGAAAATGTACCACCTGAATGTATTTTGGATTTTCTATCTTATGTTAATTTGAAATTGATTATATAATGTAAATTTTATGGATGATACTGACATTTTTTTTGCCGTGTAAATAGCCATGATGCTAACATGGCGTAAAAAAACGTAATAAACAAACAAACTCAGACTGCGTACCACCATAGAAATGTAAGCTGCTCGCACCGACACAAGTGGTGTGTCCTTTAAACTGGAAGCCAATTCTCGTGCCTAGGAATTGCCCTTGTAGCCTCAGATGTGATGTTCATGACATCCAGAAACACTGGAGTGGTGTCCATGATGGCTGGAGACTCTTGGCAGCCATGATGGGCCGAAAAGTAAAGTGGTTTAAAAAGTGTTACCTACTGGTCTTTATAGCTCTTTTGTGTAAAACTTTTATCTCTATCTATTTTCTGTATTGCTTTATTGCCTAGTTATTTTTGTTTTAAGATAAAAGTTATTAAACCTGTAATACTGTATTATTACCCATTTTCAAATAAAATTTCAATATCGTAATAATACCGTATACTGTGATAAAAGCATCAGCAATTAATTGCACAATGAAAATTTGATACCGGCTTATCTGTAATCACATGACACATAGAAGAACCAGTGGGAACAAGACACATGAACAAAGGGAACCCATGTTAGGATCACATGACAGGGTCAGGGAAACACATGACAAGGCAGGAACATAGACGAGAAAACCCAAATAAGAAACAAAACACAAACACCAGCATTACAGATTTCTAATATATATATATATATATATATATATATATATATATATATATATTAGAGATGTCTCGATCAGGTTTTTTTTACCTCGAGTCCGAGTCTAAGTCATTTGATTTTGAGTATCTGCCGATACCGAGTCCTGATCCGATACTTCTCTAATACATAAAAAAAAAAAAAAAAAAAGAGCAAAAAAACAGATCCAGGATGTTCAGTAAAGTTCTGGGAAGTCGTGGTCTAGTGGTTAGAGAGTTTGTCTCCTAACCTTAAGGTTTTGGTTTTAAATCCCAGGCCGGCCCACTGCTCCGGGTGTGTGTTCACAGTGTGTGTGTGTTCACTGCTCTGTGTGTGTGCACTTTGGATGGGTTAAATGCAGAGCATGAATTCTGAGTATGGGTCACCATACTTGGCTGAATGTCACATCACTCTTAAATTACATTTTGAAATATATTCAAATATAAAACAGCTGTTTTAAAGCTGCGGTAGGGAACTTTTGACGCTCTAGCGGTTAATAAACAGAACTGCTTGCGTCTTGCGGAAGAACATTGTAGCCGGAACTTCTTCTTTCTGTTTATGTCTATGAAGAATCACAAAGGTACTGGGTTACTCCGCCGCGTTACCCCCAAAGCAATCTAAAATAGTCTGAATATAAACACGTATTATAGGTGCATCCTAGTGATTAAGAACAAGCTAAAAACACGGTTAATGGTGTACTCGCTTATTATATAAATTTTTCTACATTTTGAACACAAACAAAGTTACGGACCACAGCTCTGACTGGTTGTTTTTTACCGGGAGTGGATGCATTTCTGCAAATGGCAATAGGACCACTGGGAGGAGCCAGAGGAGCTTGATTTTTTCACAGATTATCGGTCTCATATTCTACTGTCAGGACATAATGACAGGTTTAACAAATATGTAAAAAATATATTTTTACAAAAGTTACCTACAGCAGCTTTAAACAGGCTAGTAAAAATATTTAAAAATTTTACTGTTTTGCTGTACTTTGGATCACATAAATGCAGGCTTGGTGAACAGAAGAGACTTCTTTAAAAAAAAAACATTAACAAGCTTACTGTTCAAAAACTTTTGACTAAAGTCAAAGGCAACTTAAATGTTTCTCTCATTTCTAGTTTTTAATTGTAACGATCGGCAACACAGGAGACGAGAGATCCAAGTGCAGTGTGAGTTTAATAGGGTAATCCAAAATCAGAAACAAAACAACAGTCCAAAACAAACAAACAGGGAAAACAAACAGGCTTTTGTCCATATTAGGAATTTCCTGATATGACTATCAGCGCGAGAGCGCCCTCCGGCTTCGAGTATGAATGAAACACACACTGCATGAGAGTTTAGCGCTCTGTGATGTTCATTTCGCAGTATTCTGGGTCTGAATGAAATATCAGTTCATGCGCAGACTATCCTGCCTCTGAGGTTGAATATATTTATTCACACCAGCACCAGTGATTTCATGCCGCACGCATTGCTGTTTCTGTGTGGAGTCAAAAGGGTCTAACTCTGTGCCATCGCATAACTAAAGATGTGTTAAAAAATAATGAGAATTTATATATCCGAGTCCTGATCGGGAGGTAACATCCGATTCTGATCAAGTCTGAAACCATGTGATCGGGCCAGATTTCCGATCATATATATATATATTAGTCGGGAAGTCGTGGCCTAATGGTTAGAGAGTCGGACTCCCAATCGAAAGGTTGTGAGTTCGAGTCCTGGGCCGGCAGGAATTGTGGATGGGGGGAGTTCTCTCTTCCCCAACTGCAGAACCCCCAACTGCTCCCCGGGTGCTGCAGCATAAATAGCTTCCCACTGGTCTCTGTGTGTGCACTTTGGATGGGTTAAATGCAGAGCACAAATTCTGAGTATGTGTCACCATACTTGGCTGAATGTCATGTTACTGTCACTTTCATATATATATATATATATATATATATATATATTACAGATAAATATCAGTCTTTTGAAGTTTCTATTGATCAAAGAATTGATCCACCAAAATATTAAGCTGCATGGAAAGTTTCTTGAGCACCAAATCAGCATATTAGAAACATTTCTGAAAGATCATCTGATATTGAAGACTGGATAAAATAATGTTTAAAAGTATTACTTTTTTGTTGTATATTTGATCAAATAAATGCAGGTTTAGTTAGCATAAGTAACTTCTTTCAAAAGCATTGAAGTCTTACCGAACCCAAACTTTTGAACTGTAGTATAGTTACAATGAAAACTATTATGTACAATTAATCTAAGAATCCATCTAAGATTTATTTACCCTCATGTCTTTAGAAACCTGCATGTTTTTTTTTTCCTTCTGTGGAACACAAAATTTACAGAATTACGAGATTGACATGTACGTTAATACACACTGAAAGTTGTGTTAAAAGACTTATTTACTCCTGAAAGAGATTTCTTCCTGACAGACAAATCACTTGGCACTTTGTCACGCTTAATTAAGACATGATATAAGTCGCTTTGGATGGAACGTGTCAGCAAATGAGCACAAATGAGTAATTAGTTTGATTTGAAGCTGTGGTCTGTGCCCTCTCCATGAGATACAACCTCGAGTGACAAGTCTTGTTACAACAATTTATTCACCCCCTCACAGGCATTCTTTGCATTGTGGGAAGGAAACAGTGCATTTTCTATAAGACAGTATTCTGTATTCTAGTGTGGTTGTGTTACAGGCTGTGTGGATCTGTGAAGGCTGTCTGCAGTCTGTGTGTGTGTGTGTGTAAAGCCTGGACCCCGGTAACCATGTTTGACAGATGCACTCATGCGTTTGCAATTATTTACACACTGCAGACACACCGCTTTGGTCATCCCTTAAACTTGGAGAGAGAGAGAGAGATAGAAGAAGGACAAGAGAGAGAAAAAAAGTGGAATTTGATAACAAATGTCATTTTTGACAACTTGTGACAAACCTTTTGTTTCTCACCCTTTCATGGTGGTGCTTCTCTGTATAATGGTGTAAAGCAGAAACCCTTAAGTATTCTGTCCTTAAAACCACTTTAAAACATAGACAGACTTATGCACCCACATTACACAAGAGCCCATTTTAATTGTGCTTTCTAAGCCCTTCAGGTTGTCACTTTCCCTGCGGTGTCAGTGGAATGTCAGAGGAACTATTTCAGCAGAGCTAAAATCAGCTCATAGGACGTCACTTGTTGTCATGTTGAAGTGATTCTCTTTTTGTTGTTCTTGGTGTATTTATGATAATATCATTACAGTGTTTGAAAGTGCTTTTACAATAGTGCTTTAAAGGCATTTCTGTATTGATATTCATCAGAAGTTCTGGGCAGGGTTTGTTAAAAAATGTAACCTCAGTTGTTAAATTCTGCCTTTAATTCACCCTAAACTGCTTATAGTAGAGACCCTGAACTTTGTGTTGTAGATAATTTCAGCCTTAGTCTTGATAACTATTAACTTTATACTTTTTAAAAATAACATTTTAAAATCTCCCATTGACCTACACAGTTGCTGAATGTTCAGCATTCAAAATCTTTACCTAAGCTTAATTTGACATTGTACTTTTGAAGCTTTAAGAATTTACTTTTGGAAATGTAAACCTAGTTACATGGTAGACAGTCATGTTGGAGTCCATGTGAAACATTTAATTTCCTGTTCAAGGGCATTACCAGAGGAGCAGGATCGTTCAATAATAACTTCCATTTTTATGTACCGACACACATATTGATTCTAAAATTAGTTGATTTTTTATTATGCTAATACTTAAATAATAATAATAATAATCCTATTATTATCATTATGTTATCATATTATCAGGATGGAGGCAATGGTGGCAAAATGTAAAAAGAGAATTGGGTGAGGGAATATTCATCAAAATCTGTGCAGTCTCATGTCTGACGTCACTTCTCTGCAGTTCTGAGGTGATAATTGACTCGTGATAGCAGTTGAGAGCAGGCTCTAATTGGCCCTCATGTGGGTGGTTGACCTTTAGAGAGTGTGATTCTCATTGTATTGTCATCAGGATATTGTTGACACTCTAAACACATCTCACTCTGTGAAAGATGCATGAAACCCCCATCCCTCAGAGGTGTATTATATCCGGGCAGGAACAAAAAAAAGAAAATAAGGGGATTGTAGTTTTTAACAGGATTGTTATGGCATGAACCCAGGGTTTAATCCTTTATATTCCTTAGATTTCCTGTGCTAGTTTAGGTGCTTTAAATGTATTAGACTTCTCAAAAAGTGCAGTGTGAGTTTATGTTTGGACCAGGTACCCTAATTAAAATACAAAGATGATTTTATTCTCCAGGGTCAGAGTGAGAGAGTTTCAGGACGGTTGAACTGACACTTGTCTTTTTATGCCAGCGCTGTAAGTTTATATTCTTTGGTTATGTACATTGAATTTTATACTTTGCAGACTTAAAGGTGCAATAGGAGATATTATTATATTATTAAAATAATATGATATTAAAATAATTAAATTACAATTTAATTTAAATTAGTGAAAAAAATAGTTTTGTGTGTGTTTGGACTAGTGAAAATGTTGCCTTTTGAACTAATCTGAGATATTAGCCTAAACAACTAACAAGCAGAAAACAAAGTTGCTAAAAAAAGTCCTGTCCATGGCCTTTTCTTCATCTCATCTTTGACCTTATCCTTCTCCTCATCCTTGTCTTTATCGTCATCCTGACTGAGAGAACTACTTACTGCTAGCAGCTGCCTAAGCTAAGCCTTGGCCCAAAGCTTGAACACTTCATTCACAATTATCCTGGCTATTTTTGCTCACAGTTTGGCAAAGCCTGATGAATTTGGGCCATTTGTCTAGATCTCTATTTTCAGGCCTGCCTAAAAAATGATATACCAATGTACATTCAATAAAAAATACAAGCACAGAGAAACCAAACAATCCTAGTTGGAACAGAAGGAGCAGCTTACACAAAATTTATCTAACACCCTTGACACTTTTGTCCGAGGATTGGATTCTAGGTGTGATTTTTTTTTTTAACTGGGAACTGTTTTCCCCCCATTTGCTATTTTCATTAAGTCCTTCAGCCTTGCAAGATTCTATCTTTTTTTTTTAAATTTAACTTCTGTTTAGATTTAAAAAAAATGATTATTTTCAGTTTGTACTTTCAGAGCTGCGCAGTTTTTTTTTTAATTAGGAATGATGGCATGCAAAGATGGTCTAAAAGAAAACAATAAGCCTAAATTGAATCTAACTGTCTGAAAAGAGATTCTAAACAAAGCGCAGCACTCAGTAAATGGCTATGGTGGTCTTAGATTCTATCATTGCATTACTGCTGATGCTTGATTACTGTTCAGTGTTCAGAGAATAAAATGTGAAAAGACCTGTTGCCATAGAGCTTTACCATTTATGAATTTTAAGTTTACGCTACCTTATACATTGCTGCCCCACCGAAACACTTTCCTAAACGTTTGAGCTATTTTGTCACGTTGGAAAACATTTTTGTATTTGGCACCTGCGTTTGTATATTTTGTGTACATCTGTGCATTTGTGTGTTTTGTTGATGTTCTTTTTAGCAGAGGGCAGTGATTAGCATCGTCAATGAGAGGTGTTTGTCATCTGCAACAATTGAAATCTGCGTGTGCGTGTGTGTGTGTGCGAGAGAGGCTGAGTGGGTGGATGTGGATAACATGCTAATGATACTGCTGTTACACTTCCTGCATGACTCATCGCAGTGTGATCCAGCACACTCTCTCAGTGTGGGCACACACACACACACTCACAATCTCTTTTAAAGCCTGAGATTTGATGTATAACTGCATTCATTCTGTTCGTTCTTGAGGCATGCTGGGATGCTCATTAGCATCATAAACGGCTTTATCACAGACTGTATGTTCCTTCTGAAATGCTACTAAACTTTTTAGATGTGCAGTGAAATCTGTTCTGAGCACTTAACTGTGGTGTAAACTATACTAAATGCTAATTAAAATTCATAATAATTTGAAAACACTGTTATATGTAATGTTTAGGAAAGCTTAAAATGAGTAACTGTTCATGCTAGTGGTCAACTGATACATTGCTAAGTGCGATTATTATTTTTAATTACTAGCATCGGCTGGTAAGATTTTCAGGTTGGCAAGTTGTTGTGAGTGTGACTTTTATTTTGACAGCCTGTGCTTGTAAAACAATGTGAATTTGATGTGGACAGTATCAGTAGACATGCACAAGTGAGCAAGTTTAAATCCTTGATTTCTAACTATGCTGCACTATATCCAGTTTACCTCTGTCATATATACTGTGTAGTGTATTTAAAATGAACACTACCTGGTCCTTGAGAAAATACAGTCCACACAGATAAACCAGATTACTGAGTGTACTGGATGAAGTGTTTAACTCACTCCCTCCTGGTACTTTCATAGAGGCCATTTATTCTCTGCCATAAGCAATGTTCATCTCAATGTTTTGATTTGCTGGATTTCATGGATTTCAACATCATTCATTCTGTGTCGTGCTGTGTTTCTAACACTCACAGTTTTACAGTTTCCCCAGGGTGTATGATGGAGAGCTTAGTGGGATAATGTGTTATATGTGATATGTGACTTATTAACACCCTGATAATGATTTCAAGCATCCTCTGATGCATAGATGCACATATTAATCCTGTGACAAGCTTCATAAAAAATTGGGGAAGAAGTTTTCAAATTTGCATTCATGATTTAAGTAACTGTTTTTTCATGTCAAGCCTACAACAACAAAAATCAGAGATAATCATCTGAAATCTTAGACATTAGAATGTTTTGATATATATATGAATATAAAAAATCCCACCTCCAACCTAGCAATCCACAAAGCAATGTGCTAAACACATTTTAGCAATGGTATAGCAATGCTATGGCAGCCACCTGCAAGTTTAGCAAGTTATGCATGGCCACAGTATTCAGGTCTTCATGAGTATGCAACATTTTAAACTATTAACTTCTTCCAGTGTAAAACATTTAGTGGAGATCATTACTTTGTACCTTTAAGGGTTAATAGAAATTGTCTCTTGGTTTATTAGGCATTCACACATCATTCTAGTTATGCCACTGATTACACCCTGGATACTTTTCTTTTTACTCCCAGCTCTTTGGCAAGTAATTTGTCAATAAATCCCAATAAAATTAATTGTACATTTTATGAAAGCCATTAAATGTCTATTATGTGGGTGGAGCCAAAGTGCAGACTCAAATTAATATAAGGAAGCCCGTCTTTGTTCTCTGACTTACCCTTGACTCTGAGTTCTTTCAACCACATTGCCATCTTGCAGAAGTCAATAGCTTAGTCAGACCGTTTTATAATTTTCAAAGAAACGAGGACTTGCTGAACAAAGAACTCTTTTATGTAAATTGTAATATAATTGATTATTGATTAGAGAAACTAACGCCTCCGTAACTTTTTAGGGTTTTGACATGTTAATAAATCCACATATGTCCACATATTTTTTAAAAGTTTAATTATTTTATAAATTTGCATGATTTAAATAGGTCACTCATCAATGAACAAAACAATGATGATGCTTCCCGTGATAATCAGCCCGCTGGTGTTAAATAAATGCTAATTTCGCCTCTGAAATAACACAATCTGTATTCATTTCATCTGCTCACTACAAAGAAATAACCTCCTGAAACCAATTTTTTTTTCAGGGGAAAAAACCCTCTTCAATTCTTGAGTCTGAATGGGAAGATGACCCTCACCCCTCCTGAGCTTGTCTCTTCTTGCTGCTATTATTCCTGTATTTGGTTTAAATTACCTTCCCAATCACTCGTCTGAACCAGACTATTCAACACACAGCAGTTTCTGTAAAATCAATTTGCTGGCCCACATTTCGTCTTCTATACCTCTTGTTAGTGGAATTGTTAGTGCTTTTGTTCATATTGGTGACAGTTGATCGTGAGAATTGTCAAAGTAAATGCACTACTTCTGAGAGTCCTACATGTTTTTGCATTTGAGAGGCCTTTATAGTGACCTTAAAAAAAATTACAGCATCAAAACCGAGGTGAAATCAAAGAAGATTGGTTGTCATTTTATGCCATGAAATTGTGATCCAACCCACACATCCATGAGTTAAATAAGTGATATTCTTTAGAAAGCATTGAAGTCTTTCATGAAGATTCAAATGCATTCAAATGTTTCTATTTTTAAGTCCTCTGTTCTGATTCCACCGTCAAAAACATCAAAAGCATTTTAGTTTGAGGCTGAATTTGCTGCTTGTGATGCCAATGGGAACACGTCTATTCCCTGCAAACTAAAATCCAAAAAGAAATAAATACAGAACTCCGGGAGTGAGGGGACTTAACCAGCTCTCTTTTTTCCATGTCTAGTTGATCTTCCAAACTGAAACGCCTTAGTAGGCAACAACCACATAAACAGATGCAAAATAATGTTTTTCTTTTACTTTGACATTGAGTCTTAGAATGAACTTTTGCATGTTCCATATAAGCCTCTCATCTTTTGTGCATTTTGTTCAAGTCAAAGTAATATTCCTCCATCCATGTCGCCAGCCTTGTCTGTTAAAGGTCTTGTTGTCACAGCCTCTGGGCTAGATGATGCGTGACCCGCAGACTCCAGAAATTTCACAGATGAGAAACAGAAGCCAATGAGAGAGGATAAGCTTTGTCATTACTGTGAGATACACAGAAAAGATTCTCCTCCCTCTCTTTCCTTCTCCTTCAGTCTCTCTCTCACTCAGTCACTCTCTTTGCTCTGGGAAGCTGGAAATGGGGTATGATTTAACTTCAGGCCATTTCATTGTTCCCTTTAAGCTTCTTAGCTCTAAAATATTCATATTTTGGGCACAGGAAGCAAAATC
Source organism: Carassius auratus (assembly GCF_003368295.1). Taxonomy (NCBI): domain Eukaryota; kingdom Metazoa; phylum Chordata; class Actinopteri; order Cypriniformes; family Cyprinidae; genus Carassius; species Carassius auratus. The sequence goes on along the minus strand of NW_020525149.1, from coordinate 157,984 downwards.
TGTGACAGCACAGAGAGCAGACAAGAAGGAGAGTGAGAGGGAAAAAAGCACAGGAGTGTGAAACAGAAATAAGATATTTCTGTAGCTGATGTGTTTAGATAAGCTGCAGACAGGCTCGCTTTCCATGCTTATCTCTTTCGCTTTATCCTTCTCTGCTTTTCTGTCTCTTTCCTGGCTTTCTGTTCATCAGTCACTTCTTTTTAAAGTATTAGTTCACCCAAAAATGAAAATACTGTCATTATTTACTCACCCTCATGTTGAGCCAAACTTATGTGACCTTTTTCTTTTGTTGACGGATGTGAATGAGGATAGGCCTTGTAAAGCTTCATAATTAGTAAAGTATCGTAAAAGTGATCCAAACAGATTCACATTTTTTATTTTTTTTTGCTGAAAATCTTGACATCAGCCCCAGCTCTTCCAGAGAAGTACCTGGAATGATATGTAGTTGAGCAAAAAAAAATAAAAAATAGCTGACCTGTCTCTTTAAGTCTGTAATGCAGTGCACTCTATGCCTGTTTGTGTTTTAAATGGGAATCTGTTGTGGGGTTCAGTGTAGAAGCATACTGCACTAATTATACATAATCATATTGTTAGGAACTTGTTTAAGTGAGCTAGTGTGTATGCCACTTCTGACGCACATACGTCGCTTGTGTCATTCTCTAGGGAGTTAATTGGCAGTACATATACAATTGCACACAAAGCTCATTTGATTGGATTTAAGCCATAGTGATATATACTTGTCTCATCACTTTGTGGTTAGAGGCTCAGCTTCTTGCTTGCTAATTTAGTTTTTAAATGGAAAGTAGTGACACTGATAACAAAGTATTTGTTAAGACAAATGAAATTCTAATCAGAAACAATGGATAAAGAGAAAAGTACACCTCCTACTGGACTCTTTTTCTGCAAGTATAATAAAAAAAAAAAAATGTATGTAACTTTTAAAATATAGATTATTTGCATTATACTAATATATATATATTGTTTGTTTTCGTTTGTTTTGTTTTTGTGTTTCTTACAGAAATTAATATTTTTACACATTAAAATGGTCCAAAGTGACATCAAAAGTGAATATTTAATATTATTATATATATATATATTTATGAGAAAAAATGTATCTGTTTTCTACAAAAAGTTTAATCTCTATGGCTGTTTTCAACATTAGTAATTAGTAGTTCAACATTACTAATAATAAGAAATGTTAGCATGATTTCTGGATTATATGACACTGAAAAGTTTCATGATGACTGATGAAAATTCAGCTTTGCCATCACAGCAATATTTTACATTTTAAAATATATAAAACAGAAAACTAATATTTTAAATTGTCATAATATTTTGTACTGTATTTTTATTTATTTTTTAAATAAATGCAGCCTTGGTGAGAATAAGAGCATTTAAAAAAAAAAAAAAAAAAACATACAAAATCTAACTGACCTCAAACTTGGCAGTGTAAATAGCACAACAAATATTATTTCTCTTACAAGTATTGGTCAATACAAAATATTTTGTGAACAAATTGAGATTTTACTTCTGGTTAGATGCTACCCGTGTTTCATTAACTTCATATTTGCATGATTACAGTGACATTAATATAACCTGAAGGGGAGAAGGCAATATATTGCATGACCTGAAGTTTTAATCCCTGTATTCCTCAAAGTGGGACTGTTAATTCCTACCTAAATGTGTGCTGTCTGTCCTGCAGAACCTGTAAACTACCCTCTGACCTTTTGTAGTCACATAATCGAAGGCTGCGCAGGGCTGCACCACCTGAGGGCTTTGTATTACATGTATTTGCTGAACCAGGCACATTGCTACGTGATTTAATTACTTAATTATCTCTCTTGACTGAGAACACTTTTGTTCGTGAAAACAGGTATAGCCATTTCCATTGTTGAAATAAATATCTGCTGAATATACAGTCTCCAGAGTACTGTGCCTCTGTCTGCTTGTTGTACTGCAGCGTTTCACAATATTCTTCCAGATAATTGAACCTCAGATTTGTCATGTTGCCCCCAGGTGATTTGAGACTGTTGACAAAATATAAAGTCTTAGAGGCAGAGATAATGGGCACCCAAAAACCTTACAGGGCCACAACCAAAGACAAGTCAGAAAAGTTGTTGATCAGTATCTGACCATTCCGTAAATTTTGTACATAGTGGTGCCTTAGAAATAGAAACACATTTCTTATTATTATCAATGTTTAAAACACTTGTGCAACGAACATATTTTTACTAATATTTTTTTATGAGTAGATAGTTCAAAGTAACAGCATTTATTTGAAATGTTTTTTTTTTTTTTATAAAAATGTAAGTCTTAAAAAAAAATGCATCCTTGCTTGTATGTGTATATATATAAATGTTTATATAAATTACTGACCGCAAAATGTTTTATGTTTTTGTGGCGATAGTAGGGCTGTGAATCTTTAAGTACTGTAGGCAGTGATTCGATTCGATTCATGATTCATACGTTTTTGATTCGATTCAAGAACAATTTTTGCAAATTTAGAACGATTCGATTCACAATTAAATTTGATTCGATTCGATTATAACGATTCGATTCTGCATTCTTTAAATGCATTCACAGGATTACTTAAATGCTTCCCCTAAATTCTTTAAATGCTTAGTCAGGGTGTCAGGGTTGGCAAGGGAGGAACTCAAGTGCAGACAGGGAATCACAAACAAAGGGTTTATTAAATACAAAAAGGGGAAAACAAAACCCACGAGGGGGAAAACAGGACTTGGGCAGATACAACAAATACTAAATTGGACTGATTAAACAAGATAAACAAAGACTCAAAACAGGAGAACACTAACTACAAATAACACTCACGGTTATACAAGGACTTCAGAGGTACAATCAATCTCAATCTCAATCACAATCACAATCACAATCACAATCACAATCACAATCACAATCACAATCACAATCACAATCACAATCACAATCACAATCACAATCACAATCACAATCACAAGTGTGGAACACAATGAACCGACGCAAGACAGAGCACACTAGGAGATCTAAATAGGGGAACAATTAAGACACGACAGGTGGCACAGATAGCAATCACGACACGACTAGGATAACAAGGGGGGCGGGGCAAGGGAACGAGACAACACAAGCACATGGCCCAAAGACAAGGCCATGTGCTTGAACACAAAACACGGGTCTGTCATGATCCTGCCTCAAGACTAGGAAAAATCAAGGACACGAGGGCAGAACCATGACACAGGGGACAAATTACACAGCAGCCTTTATGATTAGAGAACCATAGGTAAATAACAACAACAACAACAACAACAACAAAAAACCTTTGTCCATTGTTAGATGCTAGTTTAATGATCCTATGGCATGACATGGCATACGTAAAAATATATGTAAGGCAAAATTTACAGTTATGTATATGCTAACATTTTGTCACCCCAGGGATGTAGCCATCATTTCAGAAGTGACAGAAATGTCAAATACAATCATTTTATGTATGTAGCCTATATATTATCATAATCATTATAATTTTTATTTTTTTTTACAAGGAATTCTCTTCTGTTTTTATTACTTTTAATTTGCTGTAAGAAATCAAATACACTGCTGAACAATAATCAATCATTTGTAATCAGTATTTTTTTTTTTCCCTAATGGCAATTTTATAATTGTTCTATATACATTTAATTAACAATTATTTACATTTTCTGCACAGAATAAGGTAGAAAATATACTTTATAGTTTCTGTACTGTAATGAATGATGTCAATTATCACTGCATCATTCATAAATTGTATGTATTTATTGTGGGGGGTTTTTCTTAACGTTTCATCAGTTCGTTCTGCTTTTATTTAGTTTAGCTGCAGATAAAGCCTGGCGCGTCAATGAGAGCGAGATCACTTCTCTTTCAGTGTGAAAACTTCTTCTAATTTTCACAAAATTAAATGCTATAGTAGCTATTGAACATTTCCTCTCCATCAGCGAATGATGATTCTGAGAGAAAACACGCCAGATGTCTGTTTGCCAAAGCAACGAACGCTACTTTCATGCATCTGATTATCAGATAAACCTCGCTTTTATTTCATGGTCGTCGTAATGCTGTGGTTATTTTAACAGTTTCCTTCATACATTTGGTTCATCAGCATTGTTAAAACACATTTATCATTCAATGGAACTGTGCATGTGATTTAGACACTTACATTTCTGATCTGTCCATGCAATAAATACGCAGCTTTCGACTGCTCGGGTCACTCAGTCAGTAAGATGCAGAGAGCCATTGACAAACTAAAGAAAAGTAAAACTTACTTCACTTTAGTATTACCGTATTTTCAAGACTATAAGTCACACTTTTTTTCATAGTTTGGCTGGTCCTGCGACTTATAGTCAGGTGCGACTTATTTATCAAAATTAATTTGACATGAACCGAGAGAAATGAACCAAGAGAAATAAACCAATAGAAAACATTACCATCTCCAGCCGCTCCTGTAGTCTAGCACTGAAGACATAGAGCGTATGGCAAGCCAAATTAACTTTTATTCATTCGCAGGATATGTATTCTTGATATCAACAATTCAATTTTTACTAGTAACAATGTTAATTCTTGATATCAACAATTACATTTCCACTAGTAACAATTAGAATTTTTGATATCAACAATTACATTTCCACTAGTAACAATGTTAATTCTTGATATCAACAATTACATTTCCACTAGTAACAATGCTAATTCTTGATATCAGGAATTATATTTCAACTAGTAACAATGTTAATTCTTGATATCAGGAATTGTATTTTCACTAGTTAAATGTCACCATAGGCTTCCATTCAAATTTAATTGTTGATATCAAGAATTGCTTTCTTACTAGTTGAAATTCCGATTTCACATATCAGAAATACAATTCTTACTAGTAAAGACCTTTATTTTTGATATCAGTAATCACATGGTTACTAGTAAAGATGTCTATTCTTGATATCAACAATTTAATTCTTGATATCAACAATTTAATTCTTGATATCAACAATTACATTTCCACTAGTAACGACACGTGTTCTTGATATCAAAAATGACGTCATCAGAAATGCAGAAATGCGTTTATCATATCAAAAATGAAATTACAACTAGTAATACACATAATTCTTGATATCTTTATCTTAATTGTTACATGTTAAAATTGCATTTTCACTAGTAAAAATTGTTATTTTAGATATCATGAATTCCTTTTTGGATATGTGCATATCAATGAACTCCTTTTTGGATATGTGCATAATTTAATGACGAGTGCAACCCTTTATGAATGTTTATTGCTGATAGACGATAAAATAAAGAGCCCAAAAGAGAATGGGCACATTCGATTGCCCTCTCATGAAAATAAAACGCTCCTGTAGGCTGTTTTTAATAATTATTTGTATTTTATTTTGACAGAGGCTATTTAACTCCGCCTACCAACGTTAGGTAATGTTTGTCAAAACTGCAAATAGACGTTTATAGGCTATTGATTACAGTGGTGTAGATGGTAGAGCGTAAAGCATTTGCTTTTGGAGGCGACAGATCCGGGTTCGATTCCGCCTTCTGCCGAGTTCTTTCTTCACCCTTTTCACGTCCCCTATCACATCGAAAGGCAAATATTTTCAATAAAACTCAGCGAGATTATCGAAAAGTGGAAAATAACGTGGATATTTTGTAATGCTCGGGCTAGTTGTAGGGGCAGTGTCCATTTAATCATTTGTAAATAAAAATTATAATTTACACTCAATAGGCTATCATATTATTGTAGCCTATACTGTTTTATAATGTGGCCTACAACAATAATGAGGTGCACATATTGGTCACTACTATTACTGTAAGAAAATACTCACATTTATTAAAAAGTGTAAATAAAATCTATTGCTTATAAAATATGCTATTTTCACTTAGTGTAAATATAATTCATTGTATTCAAATAGCCCCTGCCAAAATCAAATTCTAAACTATCAGCCAATTCAACTGGAAGATTAAGGCTGTAGTATTAAGTTTTTAGATTATAAGGATTCTTCTAAGCCTTTTTCTGTTTTATTTACATTTACATTTAATCATTTAGCAGACACTTTTATCCAAAGCGACTTACAAATGAGAACAATAGAAGCAGTCAGGTCAACAAGAGAACAAAAACAGTATACAAGTGCCATGACAAGTCTCAGTTAGTCTAGTACAGAATGCATAGCCAGGTTTTTTTTTATTTTTTTATTAAATATGAAAAGAAAGAAAAGTGCTAGTATTAGTTGGTTAAGTGCTGGCGAAAAAGATGAGTCTTAAGATGTTTCATGAAAATGAGTAAAAACTCAGCTGTACGAATTGAGATTGGGAGGTCATTCCACCAGCTGGGCACAGTCCAGGAAAAGGTCCGTGAGTGTGATTTTGAACTTCTTTGGGATGGCACCACAAGGCGTCGTTCACTTGCAGAGTGCAAACTTCTGGAGGGCACATATGATTTAACCAGATTTAACCAGAGTTTAGGTATGTTGGTGTCGTGCCAGTGGTCGTCTTGTAGGAAAGCATCAGTACCTTGTATTTGATGCGAGCGGCTACTGGTAGTCAGTGTAACTTGATGAGGAGAGGAGTAACGTCAGCTTTTTTGATCATTAAAGACAACCCTTGCTGCTGCATTCTGGATCAGTTGCAAAGGCTTGATAGTACATGCAGGAAGAGCCAGGAGAGCATTACAATAGTCCAGTCTGGAGAGTATGAGAGCTTGGACAAGAAGTTGTGTGGCTTGCTCTGACAGGAAGGGTCTAATCTTCCTAATGTTGTATAGGGCAAATCTGCAGGACCGGCTCGTTGTAGCAATGTGGTCTGTGAAGTATAACTGATGATCCATCATAACTCATAGGTTTCTGGCTGAATTGAAAATAAATGCAATAAATGTGTATAACCGTAGTGTAGCGACAGTAGTTTAATATTATTGGTGTGCATAGAAATATGTTTAAAGCTTGTAGATAATTTACCCCAATAAAACAAACTTGATTAAATATACAGTATCTCACAGAAGTGAGTACACTCCTCACATTTTTGTAAACGTTTTATTATATCTTTTCATGTGACAACACTGAAGAAATGACACTTTGCTACAATATAAAGTAGTGAGTGTACAGCTTGTATAACAGTGTAAATTTACTGTGTCCTCAACATCACTCAACACATACCCATTAATAAAGCCCTGGCCACAAAAGTGAGTAGACCCCTAAGTGAAAATGTTCAAATTGGGCCCATTAGCCATTTTCTCTCCCTGGTGTCATGTGACTTGTTAGTGTTTCAAGATCTCAGGTGTGAATGGGGAGCAGGTGTGTTAATCTGGTGTTATAGCTCTCACTCTCTCATACTGGTCACTGGAAGTTCAACACGGCACCTCATGGCAAAGAACTCTCTGGGGATCTGAAAAAAAGAATTGTTGCTCTACATAAAGATGACGTGGGCTATAAGAACATCGCCAAGACACTGAAACTGAGCTGCAGCACGGTGGTTTAACAGGATGGTTTCACTCAGAACAGGCCTCGCCATGGTCAACCAAAGAAGTTGAGTGCACGTGCTCAGCATCATATCCAGATTTCGTGTTTGGGAAATAGACGTATGAGTGCTGCCAGCATTGCTGCAGAGGTTGAAGGAGTGTGGGGGGGGGGGGGGGGGTCAGCCTGTCAGTGCTCAGACTGAATCAGATTGGTCTGCAGGGCTGTCGTCCCAGAAGGAAGCCTCTTCTGAAGATGATGCACAAGAAAGCCTGCAAACAGTTTGCTGAAGACAAGCAGACTAAAGACATAGATTACTGGAACCATGTCCTGTGATCTGATGAGACCAAAATAAACGTATTCCCTTCAGATAGTGTCAAGCGTGTGGCGGCGACCAGGTGAGGAGTACAAAGACAATGTGTCTTGCCTTCAGTCAAGCATGGTGGTGGAAGTGTCATGGTCTGGGGCTGCATGAGTGCTGCCGGCACTAGGGAGATACAGTTCACTGAGGGAACCATGAATACCAACATGTACTGTGAAATACTGAAGCAGAGCATGATCCCCTCCCTTTAGAGACTGGGCCACAGGGAAGTATTCCAACATGATAACGACCTCAAACACACCTTCAAGACGACCACTGCATTGCTAAAGAAGCTGAGGTGAAAGGTGATGGATTGGTCAAGCATGGGCATCATCAAATGGACGGTGGAGGAGCACAAGGTCTCTAAGATCTGGAAGAGGACTCCAGTGGCAACATGTGATGCTCTGGTGAAATCCAAGCCCAAGGTTTCATGGGCCTTCATAACATTGAAATGGCTGAGACAGACATGAGAAAGAGGTTCAATAGACTTTATCATTCCTCTTGTCCACCGCTGCTTCATAATGCATATTAGGACATGACTCATTCAGGTAGCCAGCGATATTAAAAAGAAAAAAAAAGGTCCAGTAAAACGTTTGTATGATGCATTATCCCCTTTAATGTTTTTCCTTTTGGTTGTTGTTTATTTTTTATTTGATGTATTAAAAGAAAGTGTAATAAAACCAAAAATAAACGCCTGAAAAAACGACATGAAGTCACTTTTAAAACTAAATGAATGCCTTGTTCAATTTTCCTTTTAAGTATCCGAAGGACTTGGTGGCCAATAAAAAGAAACAGCATCAACTTACTTTTTTACAATTAACAAACAAACAAACAAATAATAACTAATAATAATAATAATAATAATAATAATCCAGCCATAATTAGGGCTCAAGCCCGAAGGGGCGAAGAGCCCTATTGTTCTTCTAAGGATTATTCTTGTTAGGGCTCAAGCCTGGAGGGCGAGAGCCCTATTGTTTTCCTTAGGATTATTTTTTATTATTATTATTATTATTATTTTTTTCTAACGTTACGGGGGCTTTTGGGGTCCTTAACATGCTCGAAAACTCTTGAAAATTGGCACACAGATTGGAACCTGCGGCCATTAGGGTCGGGCAGAGACTGATACACGGGCGTGGCACAGGGGCTCTACAGCGCCCCCTGGAATACTGAGGGCCATATATCTTACATACTTGCACGTAGACACATGAAACTCGGTACACATGTAGATCTCATTAAACCAAACAACTTTCGTACTGCATGTCATAGGCTCCGCCCAACAGGAAGTTGGCTATTTAGGGTTTATTATTCATATTTTTGGTCAAAGTTGTGGGGGCTTTTGGGGTCCCTAACATACTCAAAAACTCTTGAAAATTTGCACACATTTTGGAATCTGTGCCCTTTAGGAGCCTGCAGAGGCTGGGACCCGGGCGTGGCACAGGGGCTCTACGGCGCCCCCTGGAACACAGTCATAAATGTTGATGTATAGCTCACACATACTTGCACATATTCATATGAAACTCAGTACACATATAGATCTCATTGTGCCGAACAATTTTCGTATTGCATGTCATTGGGCTCCGCCCAACAGGAAGTCAGCTATTTAGAGTTATGTAAAAAGCGCATGCTCTGGAATTTGATATACTTGTCATAGGTTTTTTACTCGTTTACCACCAAACTCGGTCAACATGATCTCAAGACATTGGGGATGAAAAATTGCCAGGGGATTTTTGATATCACGAACGGTTTGCTCGTGGCGAGGTGTTGAAATTATGGCGAGAATTGAGAAACAGGAAGTGTCTAATACCATCCACATACATTTCCTGATTTCAATCAAACTTCATCAGATTATTCATTGTATGATGTCGATCACATATATGTGACTATTAGGAGTCAAAGTTATAGCGCCACCAACTGGCAGCAGGAAGTGTGTCATTTTCAAAATGCTTTGAATTCAGCATCTTATTTTTACTCGATTTGCTTCAAACTTCATCAGAATAATGTTAAAACACAGCCGATATGAATCTGCTGGGCGAAATTGGATATCTAAAAATATTGTTGCCGTGGCAACATGTCAAACTGGAATACTTCTCAGGTGATTTTGAGGCATATAGCATGCTTAGAATTTCATCAAACTCAGAACACATATCAGTATTAGTGACAGCTAGACACTGGCAAAAGTTCATAAGAGGGCGTGGAAGAGGCACTCTATAGCGCCACCTTTTGTCAAAAGTGGGGTGGTTAGTTTTAGCTACAGACACCAAACTCAGTACAAAAATTGTTCTTATCAAGACGGACAACTTTCTAATTCACAGTCATCAGCTACGACCAACAGGAAGTCGGCTATTTTGATTTGAATGTGGATTGTTTTTTACATTTAGCTGTGAATTAATGCATACTGCTCAGAGGAGAGTAACACTATACACACCAAACTTTGTCTACATGTTGAAAAAACATTGAGGAACTTAAATTGTGAATGGGTTTTGGATAGCTTGGATGGTTTTGTCGTGGTGATTTTTTTAAATGACAGTAAAGATGGAATTATTAATTTCCCTGCATTTTTAAATTCCAAACACTTCAAAACCTTTTTTCATACAGAAAAAAAAGTTATTCTGAGTAAATATGCATAGTTTCATGACTTTACAACACTGTATGGATAACAGAAAATTAAAAAACTGTCAGACATCTCATCTCACTCTGTCCCTCTGTTTGAGTGTGTGTGCTTAGACTTCCATTGTCTGAGAGAGAAAATGCGCCCCTACAGGTGCAGTTACCGGACTAAAAAAGGGAGGAGACTGTCTTTTGGTTTCACTTTTAAATCGGTTAAAATACAAATAAATACTTGGATTTAATTCACACTGACAAGCTAAACCAACATATATGATTATTATCAGGTCAGGGCTCATTATTAATGGATGTGTGGTCAGTGATACGTGAGAAACATGAGAGATGAATCATGGCTCTGAGCAGGAGCGTGTGGAATGACGAGCTCAGAAAAAAACGAGTTTATTCTTGTTTTATAGCTATTAAAAATAAAGTATTGCAGCGATATCACACAATTCACCAATTAGAGCACACCAAGAGCTAAATTAAGATGTTTTTGAACTGTTTGTGTGAAAATGAAATATTCGCGGCTGCCTATCTGAAATCACTGCCTGCGATCAGCGCGCACAGTGTCACAAGTTCAAAACTAACGTATTTATTCTTGTTTAAGAGCTTTTTAAAATAAGTTATTGCCTTAAATGCACACAATACATCCATTATAACACAACACGAGCTAAATGCAGGTGTTTGTGACCCGTTTATGTGTGCAAGACTATTTGAAAGTGCGACTGGCAGAATAACGTATCTCTGGAGCTGCAGGTTTCTGTCTTTCGTCGTACGAACGAACACATCACGGACAAGATTATTTCAAAATACATAATAGCTTGGCGAATATAAACGAAAACAGCCACGTGAACATAAACTGTTGAGTATTAAATCGGAAGTGGATCTACTGGATTTTAATATTAAGTGACCGCATATACCAGCTGCTTCTGTCTTCAATTTTAATCTATATAAAAAATTTAACTCATTCATCTTGGCTGCTTTTTTAATGTGTGTACGTATTTATTTATTATTTTGCTCTAACAAGACTTAATCTATATTTAATTAAATCAATTACATTTTATTTTACATTTGATTTGTCCATTTCTGCATCTAAACGCCTAAAAACCTAAAACATGCTCTATTATACTATTGTTAGCAATTTCTTTATCGTCCAATTTATCTGGTGTACACACTTTTATTTTCATAATAAACTTGTTTGTTAGATTATACACAGTTACAGTGGTCTATAATAAATATTGACAGGTTTTATTCAAGCTGTTTAGAATGACTGCAGTAGGCTAATTTTTTAAAATGTAAATCCAAAAAAAAAGAAAAAAAGAAAGAAAATTAAATAAATAAAAAACATTGGAAAAGAATAACTGTTGTACTTTTTTATACATTTTGTATAATTTCATAGTTTATGCATTATAGTTATAAAAACAAATAAATTTAGAAATCTTAGGCCTTATCCTTTTCTGACAGTTTTAGGGATTTTAAAAATCCTAAAAAACCTTATTTGTGCTGCAAATAATAATTTCAAACTAATTTGATACTGACCTCTGACATCCTGTGACATGATATTTATTTGAATTTACATAATCTCATGGATGTAACAGTAAATCTGTTCAGCTCACAGATCAAGACTAAGCTCTAATGCAAGCAGAACTTTCACAAATGCTTACAGGTCAATAAAATCATTACAAAACACTTACAAATAATTTAAGGGATTTGATAACACTGTAAAATAATGTCTAATTTGTTAACATTAGCAAATGCATTGGTAACACTTTATAATAACTGCACTCATTAGTAAATAGTCAGTTCATGCTTCATAAAGCCTTGTCCCAATATTAATAGTCAGTATTAAGCAGTTTATAAGTACAGCTATAAATAGCTTGTTCTTGGTTTATAAGCACATTTATTAAAAAGGAGAGTAAAGGGTCAGTTATCTTCCTATGAAAAAAAATCAAATAAAAATAAACAAACAACAACACAGATTGATACAGAACTCAGAAATGTTATTGTGGATTTATGATAAACTCAGCCTGTAAATGAATTAATTCTCCTCCAAGAAGACACAAGTAGTTCACACCAAACTGTTTTAACATGAAGCCATATACTGAAGATGTTAAATTTCGAATGGGTTTAGGATACCTTAAATGGTGTGGCCATAGCGATTTATTAAAGTAACATAAAAAAATACAATAGTTATTTTACTATATCTTTAAAAATTTTAATTCCAACTCTTCATAATTTTTTATATACGTAGAAGTCATCATTTGAAGGAAGCACAGTAAGTTTCATAGCTTTATCATTTTCAAGAGCCAGCATAAAATTAAAACTATCATAACTTATAAATCAAGCTGGCAATTCTTAGTACCAATAATGGCCACCAGATGGAGCGATATGATTACTTTTAAATAATTATTGTAGAAACAAGTATGATTTAAATAATTTATAGAAATCTTTCAAAGAAAAATAATATGAATTTTATGTATTTTACTGATAAAAGGACCCTCACTTAATTAGAAAAACAAGCTGAAGTATTGTGAACCGTATATTAAGAATAATTCTTTATAGGCTTTATGGACAGATACGTTTTCAGAGACTCTTGAAGGATCAGCACCACATCCTCTTTTACCACTGTTTAAAGAATGTATCTTACAGTACAGGTGCGGATGAATTGAATAGCTTGAATGGTTTTGTCGTGGTGATTTTTTGAAATAACAGTAAAAATGTAACCAGTAAATGTCTTTTTTTTTTTTAAGTGCAGCTTCTAAACACTTCAAAAAAATGTACACATAGAAGACAAGTCATTCTGAGCAAATATGCATAGTTTCATGACTATACAACACTATATGGATGATAGAAAATTAAAAAACTATCATACATCTGATGTCACTCTGTCCCTCTGTCACTGTGGGTAATGTGTGTGTGTGTGTGTGTGTGTGTGTGTGTGTGTGTTAAGTGAATTAGGTGTGAAACTATCAGGGAGCATTTAGTCTCCAGCGCCAACATTTTACAGAACTGCCACTTTCCTGGAGTCTCAGAATTACAATGTGTCAGGTTCTGAGAGATCTAAGATTCCAAAAAATGATTTAATTAGAATACCATGAAGTATTGTGAAATACTATATATTAAGACTTTATATATAGGCTTTATGAACAGATTAGAGTGACTCGTGAAGGACCAGCACCACCTCCTCTTGTTCGATGGTTTGAGGAATATATTTTCCTGAATCCGGGATTAAGATTTAGGAGCTCATTTTTATTCCACCTCCTTTCCTGAAAGTCTGTCTTGCAGAATTGACTAAAAATTTATCTTTACATTAATTCCTAATTATTTTGCAATTATTTTTGTCAGTTCTTCTTGACCTGTTTTTTTCTTCTTCTTTTCTGACCTCATGACCCAGTCAGCATTTTTGTACAATGGTCAAGTCTTAACTTATCCATTTCTGTATTGCATTTGTGTTTGATATTTCTCATGGGTATTTCATAATTTTCGACTTTGAGTTAAAACAGTTTGAGTTAAAACTCTTTTTTAGCGCATTTAATTTGTAAAAGAAAACATGGCTAATAATTCTGCACACATGAATATAAGGAGTTTTTCTCTTCCAGCTTTCCTGGACTATTGTATAGCACTCATAAATGATTAAATAAAAAATAATGGTAGTTATTAAGATTGATATGGTTTGGAATTGGTAAAATGTGCTTGGAAAAAAATCACAATAAAACAATGTTTTAATGTTTTAAAGTTTGGAATATTAACTGACATGAATGAATGCTATATAAATATTGTTCATGTTAACATAATGTTTATAAATGAAATCTTATTGTAAAGTGTTACTAAATATATATATTGTTCTTTGAATGTGATTTTAAAGTCTAGATGATTCGGATTAACCCTTTAACCGCCATATCCTTTAAAACCTCAATGCCAGAGGGATATTGTGAATGCATGTGCCCGCTGGACACAGTTTACCTGATGCCACTGGGGTGGCGATGGCATTGGTGGCTTGAGCCCGCCATCGCTGCTTGCAGCTATATTTATTATTATTTTTATTTTTTATTAAACCTTCCGGGGTGTTTTGGGGGCCTTAACATGCTCAAAAACTCTTGAAAATTGGCACACACATTGGAATCTGCGGCCATCAGGACGCCGCAGAGGTTGGGACCAGGGCGTGGCACAGGGGCTCTACAGCGCCCCCTGGAAGACAGTCAGAATTCTTGAACCATAGCTCACACACACTTGCATGTATTTATATGAAACTCGGTACACTTATAGATCTCATTGAGCCGAACAACTTTCACACTTTATGTCATAGGCTCCGCCCAACAGGAAGTCAGCTATTCAGGGCTGTTTAAAAAAAGCATGCTCTGGAATTTGAAATACTCCTCTGAGGTTTTCAACCCGTTCGCCACGAAACTCGGTGAACATGATCTCAAGACATTGAGGATGAAAAATTGCGAGGGGATTTTTGATATCTCGAACGGTTTGCCTGTGGCGAGGCGTGGAACTTATGGCGAGAAATGAGAAACAGGAAATGTCTAATAACATCCACATACATTTCCTGAATTTGATCAAACTTCATGGGTTTGTTCGTTGTATGATACCGATTGTATATATGTGGCTATTAAGAGTCAAAGTTATAGTGCCACCAACTGGCAGCAGGAAGTGTGTCATTTTCCAAATGCTTTGAATTCAGCATCTTATTTTTACTCGATTTACTTAAAACTTCATCAGAATAATGACAAAACACGGCCGATGTAAATCTGTTGTGGGGATATTGATAATCTGATATAGTGTTGCCATGGCAACGTGTCAAACTTGAATGTTCTGTTATGGTGAGTTTGAGGCAGACAACAAGCTCAGATTTACATGAAACTCAAAACACATCAGTATTAGTGATAGCTAGACAATGGCAAAAGCTTTTAAAAGGGCGTGAAGGAGGCACTCTATAGCGCCACCTTTTGTCAAAAGTGGGGGGGTTAGTTTTAGCTATTAACAGGTTTTATTCAAGCTGTTCTCTATAGTGTACAACTCCTCACAGGGGAAGTACACTATACACACCAAACGTTGTCTACATGAAGAAAAAACATCGAGGAACTTAAATTGCGAACAGATTTTGGTTAGCTTGAACGGTTTTGTCGTGGTGATTTTTTGAAATGACAGTAAAAAGTGAAACATTAATCGTCTTGTATTTTTAAATTGCAGCTTCCAAACCTTTAAAAAACATTTTTAATTTAGAAAATCAGTGATTCTGAGGAAATATGCATAGTTTCATGACTTTACAGCACTGTATGATTAAAAGAAAATTAAAAAACTGTCAGACATCTGATCTCACTCTGTCACTCTGTGTGCTGACTCTGTGTGTGTGTGAGTGTGAGTGGGGGAGGGGTGTGAGCTGAGTGGCAGACAGACAGAGAGAGAGAGAGAGAGAGAGACTTAAACATCTCTTTAATCACCAGAAAAAAAACTGTATTTTAAATAGTTATTTTTTGTTGTTGTTGCTAATTGTGCTGTTATCATTACATCTTAAGAAATATCTTAGGCCTTATCCTTTTCTGACAGTTTCAGGGATTAAAAAAAATCCTAAAAAACCTTATTTGTGCTGCAAATAATAATTTCAAACTCATTTGATACTGACCTCTGTCACCCTGTGACATGACATTTATTTGAATTTACATAATCTCAAGGATGTAACAGTAAAACTGTTCAGCTCACAGATGAAGACTAAGCTTTAATGCAAGCAGAACTATTTCACAAATGCTTATAGGTTAATGAAATCATAACAAAACACTTTTAAATTATTTAAGGATTTGGTAACACTTTAAAATAATGTCTCAATTGTTAACATTAGTAAATGCATTGGTAACACTTCATAATAGCTGCAATTCTTAGCTAAGCATTAGTAAATATTCAGTTCATGCTTTATATAGCCTTCTCCCAAAATTAATATTTTAGTAAGCATTTTATAAATACAGCTATAATTAAATTGTTCATGGTTTATATGCACATTTATTTTGAGGAGATTAAAGGCTGTAATCTCCCTAAAAAAATGTAAAATAAAAAATAAAATAAACAAACACAGAACTCATAAATATTTATTTCAAGATGCAATAAAAGAAAACTGTACACTTGAATTTATATATATATATATATATATATATATATACACACACACAATTGCATAAGTTTATATTTAAAAATGTTTAGCAAGTGTACAGCTAATAATAATAATAATGCATTTTATTTAGTTTTAGCTACAGACACCAAACTCGGTACTTAAATTGTTCTTATCAAGACGGACAACTTTCTAATTCACAGTCATAAGCTACGATCAACAGGACGTCAGCTATTTTGATTTGAATGTGTATTTTTGAGATTTTACAGTTGTGAATTAATGCATACTCCTCACATGGGAAGTACACTATACCAGTGTTAATTTCGTTGACTAAATATTTTCGTCATTATTTTCGTCACGAATATATTTTTGCGGACGAAAACGAAACGAAAACTAAAAAAGAAGGCACTGATGGAGACTAAAACTATGACTAAATTGATTGACATTATCGTCAACGAATAAAGGACGAGACGAAAATAGACTGTGACGAAAATCAAATCAGCAGACGGGAGAGATGCGAGGAATGAACAAAAGAACCGGGCAAAACGGAATAGGCGAGACTGCATGAGAGAAGAGAACCAATCCGAGTCTGACTTATTGAGACGTGAAGCGAAGGTTTTCAGTTTTTAAATGAGCTCCCGGGAAGTCGGCATTCGAAGAGGTGATGTCTAAAAGAGCGACAAAATGTCCACAGCTCACTTCACGTTTGACGACGAACAAAACAAAACAAAGTGTATAGCACGCGGAGCGCTCATTCGTGGCAAGAACACAACCAATTTGAAAAGACATTTACAGACGAGCCACCCGGACATTTTCTCAAATGTAATTTTACAACGATGTTCTTTTGTTTATTGAGCTAAGCAAAATAGGAAGACTGCAGTGCGTAGATGTTGTAGCATTAAATATTACGAACTGAAAAGTACTGTAAAATAGCCCCTTCTTCAAGTTAGATGAGAGCACAATACTAATACGTAATAGTATGATACATACATTTGATTAATACTAATGTTTAGTATATTTTATAATGTTCTACTTGTTGACAATATCACAAATATTTCTATATTAGTCATGTGAAACGTGAATGTTCACATCCTATCATTATACATACTAATCTAGCAATATTGTAGTATTTAAAACATACAATATTGCTAGACAAATGAATACCTTATAAAATCTTGTTACTTTTTTTATCCACCCAACTTATTAAATATTTACTTTAAATGTATGCACTTATTGTTCAGCTCAGCTGTAAGCTTTAAGGTCCTGGACCTAACTTTATTTTTCTTTTATTGATGGTCAATTGGCAGCTAGTTATTGTTTACATTATCATGACAGTGTTTGTTGCTGCATAAAAGCTTTTGAATCGAAATAAAGACACAGTTGTGTTGAAATAAAGTTGAATTTGTGTTTTATATATTTTGGTTAAGTTTGTTTCCTATACCAGCTGTAAAAAATTGTCTAGTAAATCTGTTATTGATTTTAGTCTTATTTTAGTCGACTAAAATACCAAGCAATTTTAGTCGACTAAAATACCAAGCAATTTTAGTCGACTAAAATACCAAGCAATTTTAGTCGACTAAAATAAGACTAAAATTAAAACAAATCAGATGACTAAAACTTGACTAAAACTAAAAAGAATTATAGTCAAAAGACTAAGACTAAAACTAAATTAAAATTTCGTGTCAAAATTAACACTGCACTATACACACCAAACTTTGACTACATGAAGAAACAACATCGAGGAACTTAAATTGCGAACAGATTTTGGTTAGCTTGAACGGTTTTGACGTGGTGATTTTTTGAAATGACAGTAAGAAGGGAAACATTAATTGTATTGTATGTCTAAATTGCAGCTTCCAAACACTTCAAGGCATGTTTTCATACAGAGATAAAATCATTCTGAGGAAATATGCATAGTTTCATGACTTTACAACACTGTATGGATAAAAGAAAAGAAAAAACTGTCAGACTTCTCAACTGACATGATCTCACTCTGGCCACTCCGTCTGTGTGAGGAAAGGGAGGGGGAGAGGGAGGGGGAGTGTGAGTGTGAGGGGGTTGGTGACTGTGAATCTTTGGTGACTGACAGTGTGTGTGGATTGTAGGGAGGGGCTGTCTGGCAGAGAGAGAGAGAGAGAGAGAGAGAGAGAGACCTAATCATTCCTTTAATAATCAGGAAAAAAAATATATATTTTAAATTGTTATTGTTTTTGTTGTTGCTAATGGTGGTGTTTTTTTCCTTTCATTACAGGTTAAGAAATCTCTTAGGCCTTATCCTTTTCTGACAGTTTTAGGGATTTAAAAACATCCTAAGAAGCCTTATTTGTGCTGCAAATTATAATTTCAAACTCATTTGATACTGACCTATGACAACCTGTGACGTGACATGACATTTATTAATCTCATGGATGTAACAGTGAAACTCTTCAACTGACAGATTAAGCTGCAATGCAAGCAAAACTATTTCACAAATGCTTATAGGTCATTAAAATCATTACAAAACACTAATAAATTATTAAAGGGTTTGGTAACACTGTATAATAATGTCTAATTTGTTAACATTAGTAAATGCATTGGTAACACTTTATAATAACTGCACTCATTAGCTAAGCATTAGTAAATAGTTCATGATTATAAAGCCTTTTCCCTTAATAATAGTCATTATTAAGCAGGAATACATCTCTAAATACATTGTTCTTGGTTTAAAAGCACATATATTACAAAGGAGATTAAAGTTTCAGTTGTCTTATAAAATAAATCAATAAACACAACCCAGTTTGATTCAGAATTCAGAAATATTTATTTCAAGATGCAATAAAAGGAAACTGTACACTTGAAAAGGTTTTGAGCGATTCTTGAAGGACTAGCATCACCTTCACTTGTACGATGGTTTGAGGAATATATCTTCCAGATAGTACCGCCGCTCCCTATATGCAGAGTATGCAGTCTTCGTAGAGCACCAACTCCCAGAGGGGGCACCAGTTGCTCAAAAAAACAAAAAACAAATATGCGCCATTCTCCCATCCGCGCTCGCGACCACTCAATAGCATTTGAGAAGAAAGACTTGTAGTCACAAAACAATTGTAATGTGTTCATATAGGTGTCAGCTACAATGCACACCTTATACATTTTTTATACATTTTAAAATAAAGTGTTACTAAAGTTATATATATTGTTCTGTGTATGTGATTTCAAAGTCTAGATTGGTCGGATTAACCCTTTAACTGCCACATCCCTTAAAACTTGATTGTCAGAGGGTTACTGTAAATGCTTATGCCCGCTGGGCACAGTTTTCCCGATGCCACCAGGGTGGCGTTGCACTGATGGCTTGAGCCCGACATCGCTGCTTGCAGCTATATTATAATTTTGAAGTTTCAACGAAAAAATAAATTAAATAAAGGAGGAGCCGTTTCTGCACGTGGAAGTTCTTCTGCCATCTTTGGCCAATGGTGACGCTTGAACAAGGGGTGTAGGAAAATCTCATTAATATTCATGATCTCCTTTATTTTTGATATCAGTAATCACGTGGTTACTAGTACAGACGTCGATTCTTGATATCAACAATTTAATTCTTGATATCAACAATTTAATTCTTGATATCAACAATTTATTTGTCACTAGTAACAATCTTAATTCTTGATATCAACAATTCGATTTTCACTAGTTAAAATGTTGATTCTTGATATCAGGAATTAGATTTCTACTAGTAACAACTGCTATTTTTGATATCAACAATTTAATTTCCACTAGTAACAATGTTAATTCTTGATATCAACAATTCAATTTTCACTAGTAACAATGTTAATTCTTGATATCAACAATTCAATTTCCACTAGTAACAATGTTAATTCTTGATATCAGGAATTGTATTTTCACTAGTTAAATGTCACCATAGGCTTCCATTCAAATTTAATTGTTGATATCAAGAATTGCTTTCTTACTAGTTGAAATTCCGACTTCACATATCAGAAATACAATTCTTACTAGTAAAGAACTTTATTTTTGATATCAGTAATGACACGTTACTAGTACCGACGTCAATTCTTGATATCAACAATTGAATTGTTGATATCAACAATTACATTTCCACTAGTAACGACACGTATTCTTGATATCACAAATGACGTCATCAGAAATGCAAAAATGTGTTTATCATATCAAAAATGAAATTACAACTAGTAATACACATAATTCTTGATATCTTTAACTTAATTGTTACATGTTAAAATTACATTTTCACTAGTAAAAATTGTTATTTTAGTTATCATGAATTCCTTTTTGGATATGTGCATAGCAATGAACTCCTTTTTGGATATGTGCATAATTTAATGACGAGTGCAACCTTTTATGAATGTTTATGGCGGATAAACTTCAAGATTCAGAGCATAAAAGAGAACGGGCACATTCGATTGCCCTCTCATGAAAATAAAACGCTCCTGTAGGCTATTTCTAATAATTATTTTGCTTTTATTTCGACAGGGACTATATAACTCCGCCTACAAACGTAGGGTAGTGTTTGTCAAGGATGCCAAAAAACATTAGTATACTGTCGTTTTCTGTGGCGCAGACTATTAAGCGTCAAACATGTGCGTTTTGACCCGACGGACCCGGGTTCGATTCCGCCTTTTGCCGAGCTCTTTCTTTATCCTTTTCACGTCCCGTATCTCATCGGAAAGGCATATATTTTCAATAAAACTCAACGAAATTATCGAAAAGTGAAAAATAACATGGATATTGTGTAAGGTTAGGGCTAGTTGTAGGAGCTCCGGAAAATTACCGTTTGCATGGCATTTAATTTCAAATTAAATAGCACTAGTGTGCATTGCATACATTAGAAATACATCGATTAAAATTTGCAACCAGACTTATGACGTTATATTACTTAACATTTATTTAAGACACTTTTTCGATTATATATCGAAAGCAATTTAGAGAGAAATGGCTATGTGGAATCTGTGTACTAGGAATATGTTACTACATTCCAGGCGGTGTTATGCTAAATAGAGTGTGGTGCTGATGTGCATGTTTCTAATCTTTTTCCGCTTTTATTTATACAGTTGTGTTTGTATTTATTATCGTTTTCAGCTGTTTGTCATGTATGAATTATTCAGAATGATTATTTTAATAAAACATGTTTGTTTTTGTTTTTTTTCACCGTCATTGTGAATTGTACCTTGTTTAATCGGTTCTGTGCATTACTGTAACTTCAGGGTATTACTGGAACACTTGTATAGGTTGTGGATGTTGTAAAAATAAGTACTTAGCTTTTTCTATCTAAAGTCTTACATTACAGATTGTAGGGATTGTTGGACTGGCTGGCTTTAAGTACATCTCACGTCTCGTATTTTTATTATACCTTTTCATATGACAGCACTGAAGAAATGACACTTTGCTACAATATAAAGTAGTGAGTATACAGCTTGTATAACAGCGTACATATATTAGAGGTGTGCGATACCGCTAGATTTGGTATCGATCCGATACCAAGTAAATACAGGGCCAGTATCGCCGATACCAATACCAATACCAATACTTTTTAATAATTAAGGTGGATGCGTCTTCAACCTAAATCTAAATGAATTTTCATGACTTTTAATTTGTTTTTGTGATTTGCATTTTGGGTTATTAATCAGTACTACAAAAGCTTTTGTTCAGAAACAACTTTTGGTTACTTCTGTTTTATTTGAATAAACAAAGTTACAAAATTATTACTTCACAAATATAAAAAAACATGTAAAAACAAATTCTCTTTTCAAGTAGCATGTTAATAAAAAAATGTTTCTCCTCTTTAGTGCACTTCTTTTCAGGATTTTTTTTCTTAAACAAAGTCACAATGTTTTACTTCACAATGTCAAACAAATTCTCCTTGTACAAAATTCCTGAAGCCGACATCTTCCACTATGGAAAGAGGCTGCAGGTCCTTCACAATCATTTCTGAAAGGCGCCTTGTAATATCCACTGCTCTTGGAGAATCAGCTATTGATAAAATAATAAATAATAAAAATAATTAAGTCTGGTGCACATCTATGTGTAGTTTAAATATAGAAACTAGTATCCCTTTCACAGCTAACACAAAAAGGGTAGATCGGCCTGAAAATACAGCCATACAACGCTCCTCTTTCTCTCCGCCTCTGACTGACTGCTGTTAGAAATGCGCGGCTGAGCGGTGCGCGCGCCTGACTGCTGGTGGTAGCGCTAGTGGTGAGTCACGTGACGGTACAACACAGGAGAGGGGGAGGAGAGCAGTGTCGAGCACGAGCAGCACTCTTGAGAGCTTGCTCTGCTCTGTGACAGTAGCAGCATTTTGACAAACACGGCCAGGTCGCAAAACGAAAGAAACTGAAACTTAAGTATCGATATTTTCCCGTTGGTATCGATCAATACCGATACCAACGTTGATATCGATATTATCGATATTAGTATCGATCTGCCCACCTCTAACATATATATACCATTCCTCTTGTCCACCGATGCTTGAAGAACCAGATAACATGTTATATAAAAAAATATTCCTTTTAGGACACGACTCATTCATGTAGCCAACGATAAAAAAAAAAAAAAAAAAAAGTCCAGTAAACCGTTTGTATGATGCATTGTTATCTGTTATATTTTTACTTTAGATGTATTTTTTATTTGATGTATTAGAAGAATGTGTAATAAAAACAAAAATAAACACCTGAAAAAGCGACATGAAGTTATTTTAAAAACTAAATTAATGCCTTGTTCACGTTTCCTTTAATTATACGAAGGACTTGGTGGCCAATAAAAGGAAACAGCATAAACGTAATTATTTTATTTTTTTTTTTTCTTTTTTTTTTTTTTACAATTAACAACATTTTTTACAAATGAATCCAGCCATAATATAATTTTTCAAGTTTCACTGACAAAAATAAATAAAGGAGGAGCCGTTTCTGCACGTGGACGTTCTTCTGCCATCTTTGGCAAATGCTGAAAAAGGAGGAGTGTCGAAAATCTCATTAATATTCATGATCTCATTACCATAGCTATTCTTACATGTAAAAATAGCATTTCTACATATCTGTAAAAGTATTTTTACTAGTTAAAATGTTATTTAAGATATCAGTAATTCTATTTTCACTAGTTGCAAGGACAATTTCAGATATCAACTGCCTTTGTTGATATCAATAATTACTTTGTTACTAGTAACAATGTGAATTCTTGATATCAACAATTTAGTTGTTACTAGTTGAAATGTTAATTCTTGATATCAGTAAATGTATTTCAACATGTTACAATTGTTATTTTTGATATCTGAAAAATAATTTCTGATATCAATATAATTTCTGATATGTAAAATGGCTTTCTTACTAGTAACAATCACATTCATGATATCAGAAATGAACATTGTCACTAGTGACAATTAAATTGTTGATATCAAGAATTAAATTGTTGATATCAAGAATTAAATTGTTGATATCAAGAATAGACGTCTTTACTAGTAACCATACGATTACTGATATCAAAAATAAAGGTCTTTACTAGTAAGAATTGTATTTCAGATATGTGAAGTTGGAATTTTAACTAGTAAGAAAGCAATTCTTGATATCAACAATTAAATTTGAATGGCAGCCTATGGTGACATTTAACTAGTGAAAATACAATTCCTGATATCAAGAATTAACATTGTTACTAGTGAAAATTGAATTGTTGATATCAAAAATAGCAATTGTTACTAGTAGAAATCTAATTCCTGATATCAAAAATTAACATTGTTACTAGTGGAAATTGAATTGTTGATATCAAAAATAGCAATTGTTACTAGTAGAAATCTAATTCCTGATATCAAGAATTAACATTTTGACTAGTGAAAATTGAATTGTTGATATCAAAAATACATATCCTGCGAATGAATAAAAGTTAATTTGGCTTACCTATTGGCATTCCCAGGTTAAAAATAATTGATATCAAGAATTAACATTGTTACTAGTGGAAATGTAATTGTTGATATCAAAAAGTATAATTGTTACTAGTGGAAATGTAATTGTTGATATCAAGAATTAACATTGTTACTAGTGGAAATGTAATTGTTGATATCAAAAAGTATAATTGTTACTAGTGGAAATGGAATTGTTGATATCAAAAAGTATAATTGTTACTAGTGAAAATTGAATTGTTGATATCAAGAATACATATCCTGCGAATGAATAAAAGTTAATTTGGCTTGCCATAGTGTATTACTAGTTGTAATTCCATTGTTGATATGATAAACTTATTTCTGCGAGTGATGACGTCATTGTTGATATCAAGAATACGTGTCATTACTAGTGGAAATGTAATTGTTGATATCAAGAATTCAATTATTGATATCAACAATTAAATTGTTGTTATCAAGAATTAAATTGTTGATATCAACAATTCACATGTTTAAATGTTAAAACGGCGCCAAAACTATTACAGATATCAAAATGCATTTGTTACTAGTTACAATTCTAAATTCACATATCAGCTTTGTATTCCTTACTAGTAAAAATATAATTTTTGATATCAACAATGACATTTTTACTAGTAAAAATGTGAATTCTTGATATCAACAATTTAGTTGTTACTAGTGGAAATGTTAATTCTTGATATCAAAAATGTAATTGTTACTAGTGACACTGTTCATTTCTGATATCTGAAAATTTATTTCTGATATCAACAATTGGGAGGGTAATTTCTGATATCTAAAATGGCATTCTTACTAGTAACAATAACATTCATGATATCAGAAATGAACATTGTCACTAGTGACAATTAAATTGTTGATATCAAGAATTAAATTGTTGATATCAAGAATTAAATTGTTGATATCAAGAATAGACGTCTTTACTAGTAACCATGTGATTACTGATATCAAAAATAAAGGTCTTTACTAGTAAGAATTGTATTTCTGATATGTGAAGTCGGAATTTTAACTAGTAAGAAAGCAATTCTTGATATCAACAATTAAATTTGAATGGCAGCCTATGGTGACATTTAACTAGTGAAAATACAATTCCTGATATCAAGAATTAACATTGTTACTAGTGGAAATTGAATTGTTGATATCAAAAATAGCAATTGTTACTAGTAGAAATCTAATTCCTGATATCAAAAATTAACATTGTTACTAGTGGAAATGTAATTGTTGATATCAAAAATTCTAATTGTTACTAGTGGAAATATAATTGTTGATATCAAGAATTAACATTGTTACTAGTAAAAATTGAATTGTTGATATCAAGAATACATATCCTGCGAATGAATAAAAGTTAATTTGGCTTGCCATATTACAACTAGTAATACACATAATTCTTGATATCTTTAACTTAATTGTTACATGTTAAAATTAAATTTTCACTAGTAAAAATTGTTATTTTAGTTATCATGAATTCCTTTTTGGATATGTGCATAGCAATGAACTCCTTTTTGGATATGTGCATAATTTAATGACGAGTGCAACCTTTTATGAATGTTTATGGCGGATAAACTTCAAGATTCAGAGCACAAAAGAGAATGGGCACATTCGATTGCCCTCTCATGAAAATAAAACGCTCCTGTAGGCTATTTTTAATAATTATTTTGTTTTTATTTCGACAGGGACTATTTAACTCCGCCTACAGACGTTAGGTAGTGTTTGTCAAGGATGCCAAAAGACATTAGTATACTGTCGTTTTCTGTGGCGCAGACTATTAAGCGTCAAACATGTGCGTTTTGACCCGACGGACCCGGGTTCGATTCCGCCTTTTGCCGAGCTCTTTCTTTATCCTTTTCACGTCCCGTATCTCATCGGAAAGGCATATATTTTCAATAAAACTCAACGAAATTATCGAAAAGTGAAAAATAACATGGATATTGTGTAAGGTTAGGGCTAGTTGTAGGAGCTCCGGAAAATTACCGTTTGCATGGCATTTCATTTCAAATTAAATAGCACTAGTGTGCATTGCATACATTAGAAATACATCGATTAAAATTTGCAACCAGACTTATGACGTTATATTACTTAACATTTATTTAAGACACTTTTTCGATTATATATCGAAAGCAATTTAGAGAGAAATGGCTATGTGGAATATGTGGAATCTGTGTACTAGGAATATGTTACTACATTCCAGTTCACCCAGTAGCCTATTGCAGGCGGTGTTATTCTAAATAATGCTGATGTGCATGTTTCTAATCTTTTTCCGCTTTTATTTATACAGTTGTGTTTGTATTTATTATCGTTTTCAGCTGTTTATCATGTATGAATTATTCAGAATGATTCTTTTAATAAAAACATGTTTTTTTTTCTCACCGTCATTGTGAATTGTACCTTGTTTAATCGGTTCTGTGCATTACTATAACTTCAAAAGTATTACTGGAACACCTGTATAGATTGTGGATGTAATAAATATAAGAACTTTGCTTTTTGTATCTAGAGTGTTACATTACAGATTGTAGGGATTGTTGGACTGGCTGGCTTTTAGTACACCTCACACGTTTCGTGTTATTATTATACCTTTTCATATGACAGTACTGAAGGAATGACGCTTTGCTACAATGTAAAGTAGTGAGTATACAGCTTGTATAACAGCGTACATATATATACCATTCCTCTTGTCCACCGATGCTTCAAGAACCGGATAACATGTTATATAAAAATTATTTCTTTTAGGACAAGACTCATTCATGTAGCCAACGATATTCAAAAAAAATAAATAAAAGAGTCCAGTAAACCGTTTGTATGATGCAGTGTTATCTGTTATATTTTTTCCTTAGATGTATTTTTTATTTGATGTATTAGAAGAATGTGTAATAAAAACAAAAATAAACAGCTGAAAAAGCGACATGAAGTTATTTTAAAAACTAAATTAATGCCTTGTTCACTTTTCCTTTAATTATCCGAAGGACTTGGTGGCCAATAAAAGGAAACAGCATAAATGTAATTTTTTTTTTTTTTTTTTTTTTTTTACAATTAACAAAAATTTTTACAAATGAATCCGGCCATAATATAATTTTTCAAGTTTCACTGACAAAAATAAATAAAGGAGGAGCCGTTTCTGCATGTGGACATTCTTCTGCCATCTTTGGCAAATGCTGAAAAAGGAGGAGTGTCGAAAATCTCATTAATATTAATGATCTCATTACCATAGCTATTCTTACATGTAAAAATGGCATTTCTACATATCTGTAAAAGTATTTTTACTAGTTAAAATGTTATTTAAGATATCAGTAATTCTATTTTCACTAGTTACAAGGACAATTTCAGATATCAACTGCCTTTGTTGATATCAATAATTACTTTGTTACTAGTAACAATGTGAATTCTTGATATCAACAATTTAGTTGTTACTAGTTGAAATGTTAATTCTTGATATCAGTAAATGTATTTCAACATGTTACAATTGTTATTTTTGATATCTGAAAAATAATTTCTGATATCAATATAATTTCTGATATCTAAAATGGCTTTCTTACTAGTAACAATCACATTCATGATATCAGAAATGAACATTGTCACTAGTGACAATTAAATTGTTGATATCAAGAATTAAATTGTTGATATCAACAATTCAATTGTTGATATCAACAATAGATGTCTTTACTAGTAACCATATGATTACTGATATCAAAAATAAAGGTCTTTACTAGTAAGAATTGTATTTCTGATATGTGAAGTCGGAATTTCAACTAGTAAAAAAGCAATTCTTGATATCAACAATTAAATTTGAATGGAAGCCTATGGTGACATTTAACTAGTGAAAATACAATTACAGATATCAAGGATTAACATTGTTACTAGTGGAAATTGAATTGTTGATATCAAAAATAGCAATTGTTACTAGTAGAAATCTAATTCCTGATATCAAAAATTAAAATTGTTACTAGTGGAAATTGAATTGTTGATATCAAAAATAGCAATTGCTACTAGTAGAAATCTAATTCCTGATATCAAGAATTAACATTTTGACTAGTGAAAATTTAATTGTTGATATCAAGAATACATATCCTGCGAATGAATAAAAGTTAATTTGGCTTGCCTATTGGCATTCCTAGGTTAAAAATAATTGATATCAAGAATTAACATTGTTACTAGTTGAAATATAATTCCTGATATCAAGAATTAGCATTGTTACTAGTGGAAATGTAATTGTTGATATCAAGAATTAACATTGTTACTAGTGGAAATTGAATTGTTGATATCAAAAATTATAATTGTTACTAGTGGAAATTGAATTGTTGATATCAAGAATTAAAATTGTTACTAGTGAAAATTGAATTGTTGATATCAAGAATACATATCCTGCGAATGAATAAAAGTTAATATGGCTTGCCATAAGAGCGGCCTCTCGCGGCTGTAGACGGTAATGTTTTCTCTTGGTTCTTGGTTCTAAATAAATGCGACTAATAGTCCTTATATATGTTTTTTTCCTCATCATGACGTATTTTTGGACTGATGCGACTCATATTCAGGTGCGACTTATAGTCTGAAAAATACGGTACTGGCCACGAGTCCCAAGGAGAGATCACACATCAGCTGCGTCAGAGATGAATGGAGCACGAGCGCAATCCTGTGACAATCTCGGTCGGTAATAGTGGAACGCGTGAAGGAGAGGTAAGAGGCACGATTCACGAACACTGTTCAAGATCTCCATTAATTGGTGCTTGTAGTATTTTAATGTGTGTATATATTTTGAAAGCATTGAATTGTTATAGACATCGCGATTCATTAGATTCTTAGATAATCTTTTAAATCGATTACTGTCCAAGATCGGCGAGCAAGCCAGTGCTTGTAATCGATACATCAAGAAAACGAGTGAATCGTTACACTTCTAGTCCATAGTGATAAATGCATTACAATCGAATTTGTGAAATAAATTTAATTTGTGATTTTTAATTTGCCATTTAAACATAAAGCTAAGATGAAAACACAAAGTTCACCCGGAAAATTAATTTCTGTCTTCATTTACCCTGAAGTCATTCACGCTTTGAGTGCCTAGAACAGCGCTATATAAATGTAATGTATTATAATTATTCTGCACCTGTTTGATTCTCTTTGTATAATAATCAGTGAATAACGACTTAAATTACAGTGTATTTCTCACATTTCTCACCTTGTATGGCTTTAGCAAACTATATTTTTGTCTCTTAGTCACCATTCACTTTATTTAATGCAAAAAGAGCAGTTTGAACATACTGCTAAACATCTCCTTTTGTGTTTCACGGAGGAGATAAAGTCATACTGTTTTGGAGCAACATGAGGGTGAGTAAATGATGACAGAATGTTCATTTCTGGGTAAACTTTCCCTTTTTATTTTAGTCTTACAACTTCAGTCAACTGCAGATTACATTTCACAGAAGTACATTTAGTCTCAGTGTATTTGTCACATAAAATCATAAAATGAAATGTACCTCACAAGTCATCATTCACATCTGTATCACTGAACCCATCAGACTCTTGGAAATGCACAGATCTGTCCTATTAAGCCATGAACCAGGCACAAAATTACAATTACATCCACTTAAAAGAAGGATTCAGCAGTACTCTGGTGGTTGCTGCATTAGCTGGGTGATTCACAGCGTTAAGTGGGATACGCGTGGACTGCTTCTTGTAGGCCTGCATATAAAACACCACACAATTGATATGCTAATTGGAGGAGCGTTGAGTGGGAGGCCTGAGCAGATAGATGTGACTCTCGCCCTGAGGAGAAGTGAGAGAGAAAAATTGTTAGTCCCAGACATTATTTTACAGATCCTCTGTAATGCTGCAATTAATAACATCTGTCTGCTTCTTCCACAGTGTCTCAGAGCTGATGCACCTTTGAAACACCAGGTGTCTGCCAGGAGTTGCCACACAATGGCAACAGGCTGTCATCTACTTGATGTGTTATTGTAAACATGTCAGGATGCTGACTTACAGAAATAGCTGCTGGAGTCGCACCCCAATACTTAACAACTGGTGACAGTTTTTGGAGACTGGGGTGCAAGTACCAGTGATGTTTTGTTACACTATGTAACGGGAAGGTATACTAACAGCCAGAACTTTTCTCATAGCTCCTTTCATAGGTATTTGTTTCTTCAGTAACTCCAGGGCTGGTGGGCATCTAAACTACACTTTTCAGTACAGTGACCATAGTTAAGAAACTGTTTTTAAAACAGTGTAGCTATAATTTTTTACATCACATTATTATTATTATTATTATTATTATTATTATTAGATAAGGCAATTAAGCACAGCTTTATTCATTTTGGGGAATCTGTTCATTCAGATGATTCATGTAAATGAACTGGTTCATGAACCGGGTTTTTAGGGTAACACTTTACAAGTTAATATTAGTTAATTATATAAGTTAACATGAACTATTAATGAAAAATACTTCTAAAGCATTTTTTTTTATCTTAGCTGATGTAAATTGCAATATTTACGAATGTATTATTAAAATAAAAAGTTGTATCATAATATAATTTAATGGACTTGAGTTAACATTAACTAAGAAGAGTTGTATTTTTATTAAGTAACATTAACAAAGATTAATAACTACTGTAACAAATTTATTGCTCTTTGTTAATGTTAGTTACCAATGTTAACAAAAGGAACATTATTGTAAAGTGCTACAAGATTTGGTCGAATGTAGATTAACCAAAATAATATCATTGATTGATTGATTGATTGATTGACTTTATTAATCCAAAAGGGGAATTTACATGTCACAGCAAAGCTCACCACACAATAGGTAGATAAAATAAATTAATAAAAAATACTGCACAATACTGTATTTCATAAATCCTGCCTTGTTTCAAGCTTGTTCAAGTATGCAATACATGTTATACAAAATAAAATTTAAAATTCTACATCAGTCATCTAATATGACATTGATTATATAATCTAATGGCTGTCGGTAAAATTGACTTTTTTATATCAAGCTTGTTATTCAAATATACACCCAGGTACTTATATGATGTGACAATCTTAATTTCTGGCCCTTGTATATCCACTGGCGCTACTTGATGAAGATATCTACTAAAATCAACCACAATTTCCTTAGTCTTACTAGCATTAAGCCTAAGACAATTTGTTTCACACCAGTCCACAAAACTCTTTAAAGCCTCCCTATATTCACTCTCATCGTGATCCTTTATATAGCCAACAATTGCAGAATCATCAGAACATTTCTGGAGATGACAGTTTTTGGTGTTGTACTGGAAATCTGATGTATAAAATGTAAATAAAAACGGTGCTAAAACCATTCCTTGAGGAACACCAGTGCTACTCGTAACTTCTTGGGACACACAGTTATGCATCCTTACATTCTGTGTTGGTTTGAGAGTTGGTCCATCATAGTCCAGCATTATCATGTTGTTTGGGAAACTACAGCTTCAAAGAAGCTTCCCCAGTAAAGATAAAGTAAGTTTCCAGCATCAAAGAAATTCAAGTGAATTGCTACAAGAAGTGGCAAATTAATTTAAATTAAATTGTGAGAAGCAGGGTTTTGGAACAACTTGACATTGGGTGGAGCTACCGCACAACATTAAAAAAATCCATTCAGCTGACAAACTGTCTTCATTGCTGTCACTTTAATACATCTTGTCTCAGAGCATATAGCGACATTGGAAAGACTGTGGAATCTGTGGAAATGAAATGAATCCCAATGTGTTCCTCATGACTTTCTCTGCACTGAGTCCATTTCATTCTCTGTATCTTTTCCCCTGTAAGTTCCACACTCCCTGCTTACCAGAGAAATGCCATTCAGATTCAGTCCCGAGGATAGAACAGATCAATAGAGCTTACATGCCCCTCTCACTTTCCAGCACAGAGCAATCATAACTGTGCAGCTTTCAAATCCACATGTTCCATTCCCATACCTCCTCTGAGGCTTAACTGTTAACAGACCCTGCCAAACACACTTTGCTCTATGGCAAAACATGCATGGAATTGTTTCACATGTCTGTGTACACAAACACATGTTCCTGTAGTTATGCATAAACGTCTGTTGGTCAGAATGGCTTTTGAATTTCTTATCACGTGTGTGTTTTCCTGATCAGAACAGGGGTGGGAGGGAAGTTCCGTTGTGGTGCAGGAGCGCAGGCTGCTGGTTGGGGTACATGGTGGCTGGGGTTGAGTGGAGAAGCCTCATGTGTTGGTGCTGGAACATGTGGCCAGAGGGATCGAAGGGGCCAGGGCTCATGGAGCCATCGCAGGCAGCAGCTTCAGGCAGACCTCCACAGATAAACTCAGGTGGATACTTGGCCCATCTGGCCTACTAATTTACCTTAATTCTGAGAAATGTTTCCATACTTTTACTGAAATTATTTAACCAAATATCCTGGATCTTTAATGATCTATTTTTCTTTTCAGCTGCTTTCAACTTCAATGGTCTTAATTTTCATAGTTCTGATAGTACTGTCTATAAAGAGATCATTGATTGGTCCCCTTGTCTGTACTGAAAATCTTCACACCTGTATTTATTTTGAATGTTTCTTGCTGATCTTGCAATGCAGGTGCGGTCAGGCTCTAAAACTGACATAAATCAACAAAAACGTGGTTAGCACATAATATTTTGCCACCTTCTAAGTTTTCTAATAGCTTTGATCCAGGAACAGTTTGAAAATTTTATTTAAATAATTTCATTATATATAAATTACATTATATGCCTATACTGTCACTTTCAATTCATTTAATACATTCTTGCTGGAAAGAAACATTTCAGTATATTCCACCCATTTTATTATCTATTTTATTCATAAAACTTGAAATATAGTGCATAAAGTCAATGGATTACTGTTATGCTTATTCTGTTTTAAATCTTTATTTTATCTTTATTTTCAGGAAACACAGCAGCAGGTTGTTCAAAACGTCTTATTTTGTATTCCAACCAAGAACACAAGCATTTTTGTTAAGCATTTTCATTTTGGGGTAAATTATTTCTTTAATATAAACACACTATGGTCTCTCTGCGGCCTCCTCCAATTTAATACTCCATCTGTCCTGTTTCAGTGACTTTAACTCTCAAAGCCACACTGGTTGTCCTCCCTAATGCTTACCCAGCAGAGTTCCCTTTGTCCTCTCCCCACCTCGCTGGTTTTTGTCCCAGTTCCATCTCTTTTTCAACACAGTCCTTATCAAATATGTATATATATATATATATATATATATATAATTATTTTTTTTAAAGAATCTTTCCCAGAAAGTATTAAAAACAGTTCCACTTTCTAAATTAAGGTTTCTTGTGTTTGCACACTGCGTTTAATTACAAAGCCAATAAGCTGTCGCTGTGCATCACAAATGAGAAATGAGGGTTTGATTGTTGATGTCTGCTTCACTCCATCTGCTGTGAAAAAATGAGCCCCGCCCCCCTACCACCACAGAGTCACTGCCATGTGAAATCTCACTGAAAGAGTCACAAGCACTGTTCATGTGCAGTGAGAGAAAAAGGTCTATGATTACCCAATGAGAGAAATTAGGTGTCTGAGAGAATGGAGCATCACATTTTGCCCTTTGGAA
The DNA here is from genome assembly GCF_003368295.1 of Carassius auratus. NCBI lineage: Eukaryota > Metazoa > Chordata > Actinopteri > Cypriniformes > Cyprinidae > Carassius > Carassius auratus. The sequence continues at coordinate 123,992 of NW_020525149.1, read as the reverse complement.
GAGATAGAAATTGGGTGTAATTATGGAGACGTTAGCAATAAAAAAATTAGCTGCACGTTCTCAACAACACTGCTGTGATGACTGTAGCGAATGTGTATATGAGAGTGTGTGAAAACCCGTCAAGAATGAGGCAAACAATCTGATGCCAACCTGTCATTTCCTAGATTAGATTTTGGCACGAAACCCTTGCTTAGAATTTCAACACTTTGTAGTAACACTGTCTGAAACAAACTTTTCTGAGTCCTTTGAGTTGTTTTTCTTTGTCTTCCTGTATGGAAAAATTGATGTGAACTTTTATTTTGATGTTTTAAATTTTTTGCACTGTGTTGTGCTCATCTAAGATGCTGTGTACATTTTCTCTGTAGTCTATACCTGCTTATGTAATAATCTGCAATCATTTTTAAATGCTTTTTTGAGATTCAGAATCTGACTATAAGGATATGATGACTACAGAATGCATCATAGCACAAACAAAACAAATAAATGGAATATAAATGCAATTTGAGTGACTTACCATATTAGAACGATAATGGTTTCATTCTAACGTTGCACAAGCATTAAACTCAGGACAGAAAAACAAACTTTTTTAGTTTAAAGCTGTGTATGGTTTGAAAATTGTAAAATACAACTGTTTAACTCTAGGGCAGTTGGAAAATGGGCCCATTTTCAAAAATAGTGGAGTGTTCCTTTAATTAAATAAAGTACCATTCAAAAGTTTTGAGGCAGTTCAAATGTTTTTCATGTTTTTGATACAAGTCTCTTATGCTCTCTAAAGCTTACTTTACAATATTTGATCAAAATGTTATTGCAGTTTAAAATAACTGTTTTCTATTCATATATATATATATATAGTGACGTCTTGAAATCCTTTTTCAGTTGACAGTTGGAAAAATCATGGAAATTCATTGTTGAGCATGTGTGGGAACCCTGTATAGGGCTTTATTCAGCAGTGCACTATATGGGATTCATACTGTGATTTCCAAACTCATAAAACAGTGAACTGAGACACCTGTGTTAACGAATGTCACTCAACTAGTTGTGTTTTTGGGTCAGTGTGGGTGTGTAGGTTCATTACTCAAGATTCCATGCTGATCTGTGATATTTTGGTGATCTCACGCTCTTCTTTCTGCCTCCTGCAGTGATGGAGTGTCTCTTCGTGGCAGTGTTGAGCTGAAGATGATGAGTGACATGGCGTTCAGCATCGTCTTCCAGCTCCAGTATGTTTTCTCTTGTCCTCTTACCACAGATGGGCAGGTGAGTCATATGCTAATGATGCACCTCTCAGCATTTCTTTCTCGACTTCACTCAGGTGAACAAAATTCGAGGAGTGAATATCTTATTTAATGGTACTTGCACTATGTATTTTTTTTGTAATCAAACTAAACATTTGGACAATTTTGCTTATGAAAGAGTTCAAAAATTAATTTGGGAGAACCAGATTATTTACTTGTGTTTACCTGGCACTAGCAGCTGTTGAAATTTTCCTGAGAAGAGGTCAGGGCATTTGTTGTGATTGATCAGTTTTTGTTGCTCCTTTGATTGTGTGCTTGAGTGTAAAGTTGATTGTGATTTCACTAAGTAGAATGTAGACATTTCTTTAATACTAAGGCTGCGTCTGAAAACAGCTGCCATATGAGGCAATGACTTTACAGGAAGCGTTTTTGCAAAAAGGCACCTCATGAAACTGATTCCGGACAGACTTCTAAGGCAGCTTAAGGGTTTAATGATCTACAACAAAATAGAACAAGTTTTTGTGATAACTAAATTAATATTTAATTACTACAATACTGATTTCTTGCAAGAACTAGCATCAAATGTGCAAAAAGTTAGTCAGAAATATACTTTAACACACAAACTGACCACCAAACGCCACTTTCAGATGGCATCTTTTTTTTAGCTCAACCATCATGGAATGGAGTGCACAGGATTGTGGAATATCAAAGGTAATGAAGGATACATCTGTGCTGCCTTCAGAATTAGAACAGAGGAAGGTACCTCCGGAGACAGGAAGTAAAACAGAATTTGGATATGAACGTGCCTTGATACCTTCCTGCCTTGGAATGCATCCTCCGAAGGCAGCATTTTAGAGTTTTCGGGTGCAGCCTAAGACATAGACGCTCACTGGCCACTTTATTTTGTACACCTGTTCAATTATTTGGTAACACAAATTACTAGTCAGCCAATCACATGGCAGCATCTCAATGCATTTAGGCATTTAGATGTGGTGAAGATGATCTGCTGAAGTTCAAACCGAGCATCAGAATGGGGAAGAAAGGGGATTTAAGTGACTTTGAACATGGAATGATTGTTGGTGCCAGACGGCTGGTCTGAGTATTTAAAAAAACTGGTGATCTACTGGGATTTTTATGCATAATCATCTCTAGGGTTCACAGAGAAAGGTCAAAAAAAGTGAAAATATCCAGTGAGAAGTGTGGATGAACATGCCTTGTTGATGTCATAGGTCAAAGGGAAATGGGACTGGTTAGAGAAAGGCAACAGTAACTCAAATAACCACTTGTTACAACCAAGGTATGCAGAATACCATCTCTGAACGCACAATGAAAATTGCGTGCTGTTTCTCCATTGCAGAACTTCTGAGGGGAGATGAGACAAAAATGGAGTGCAGGTAATTGATTTGCTGTAGTTAGTAAACTTAATTTAACATAGTAGCCAGTTATGCACAAAGTAGATGCACATGCCTGATATGTAGTTTATGCAGCTTTGCTCTAAGAAATAGAGACCAACTCAAAGAGTCATGTAAAATAATCCATCAAATCCTGTCCCAAAAAAGACGTAACTTTGCCTGAATTAAATAATATGCAGCCATGAATGATCGCATGTTGGAAATAAAAGCATTGAATTTAATTCTCTCTCGGTTGCCTATGCTCATCGTTAGTCTTGTGAAGTTGGAGTCACTTAAACCATCCATCAAGATCCTCTCCCAATAAAGATGTAACTTTGCATGAGTTAAATAATACTGCCATGAATAAGCGCATATTAGAAATAAAAGCACTGAATTTAATTCTCTCTCTGTTTTAAATTTGCTCGTCTCGTGAAGCCACTTTCATATTGCTGTTCACTCAGCGGGTTCATGCTCAGAAAATGCTCAGCACGGCCACTGCATGTAACTTTTAAAAAGATTAACTTGTTTAAAACAAGTTACAAACAAACAATTCAACCTAAATTGAATTAAAATGTAATATATAACCATTATTTTGCTAATTAACATCTAAATAAATACAAATCTTTGGAAATTAATTATCACCGCAGGTGATCGTAGTTGGAGTAGAGTTGTGTGTAACTGCACAGATACATGGCGCTGTCAGCAGGCATTTCATAATCTAGAAGGACAAAAACATTATTAATAATTCTAATATAACATTCCAGTTGAGAAATGCAATAAAACTTGATCTTTTATTTGTTATATTCCAATACTCCAGAAAATATTATTCAGTGAATTAACATTATCCAGTGAATTATTCTTTACTCTGTAGCTATTAAACAGCTTATAAACCTACTAAAACGGTAGTTTAAAATGAAGTTGATATGACTCCTGTCCTTTATTTATTTTCTCCATTTGAAAACATTATACATTCTACATTTATTTTGCTTATTGTTAATATTAGTGTTGTTTCTGTTGATGCTTTTTATAAGTCAAATGTTTTTTAATATTGTAATATAAAGATTGAATTAAACACTTAAAAAAAAAAGATGACTGAAAAGAGGAAAACCCAAAGTGAAGTATGTTCTTAACTTCAGTCATTTATTTACTTTATAACAGTAAATAAATATTGTTTCCGCATATCGTTTATCTAAATAATTATATAATTGGTATCGGTAAAAAAACAACAACAACACACACACACACACACACACACACACACACACACAAAAATCGGTCGATAACTAATGTCCATCCCTTTATGTCTACAGTGTACCCATCTTCTGATGGCTACTTCCAGCAGGATAATGCACCATGTCACAAAGCTCAAATCATCTCAGACTGGTTTCTTGAACATGACAATGAATTCACTTTACTCAAATGGCCTTCACAGTCACCAGATCTCAATCCAATAGATCAGCTTTGGGATGTGATGGAACGGGAGATTTGCATCATGGATATACAGCTGACAAATGTACAGCAACTGCGTGATGCTATTATGTCAAAATGGACCAAAATCTCAGGGGAATGTTTTCAACACCTTGTTGTATCTATGCCACGAAGAATGAAGGCACTTCATCAGTCTTTTGTTCATTATCTGGCTCGGCTCAGTGTTCATCTTCAGTTCTCTCCTCACAGCAGTTCAGTCAGTGTACTGTTTGAGTAAATGAATTACTCCAGGATATTGGTTTGTTTTAACTCAGAGGGAGTGTCGGCCACATAAAAAAAAGTTAACAGCTTAAGTCATTTGTGGATTAATGCGTATTAGAGATGCGAACCGTTTAAAAGGATTCAGTTCGATTTGGTGAACTGGTTCAAAAAGATCCGGTTACATGGAATGATTCGTTCATGAAACGGATATCACAAACTGCTTTGTTTTGAACTCTCTCTCACAACAGACACGGAAGAGAAAACAATGCTGAATAAAGTCGTAGTTTTTGATATTTTTGGAACAAAATGTTTTTTTCGATGGTTAAAAAAATTCTAACTGACCCTCTGATGTCACATGGAATACTTTGATGATGTTTTTCTTACCTTTCTGGACATGGACAGTAGACTGTACACACAGCTTCACTGGAGGGACTGAGAGCTCTTGGACTAAATCTAAAATATCTTAAACTGTGTTCCGAAGTTAAATGGAGGTCTTACGGGTTTGGAACGACAATGAGGGTGAGTTATTAATGACATAATTATGATTTTTGGGTGAACTATCCCTTTAATGTTTCATGTGATGGTGAAGGTGAATTAACCCATGTCAGCGATTAACCCATAAGAGCCTAGACCAGTTTTCAGTCTTCAGTGTCACCATGTGATCCAGCAGAAATCATTATGCCGAATATATGTGCACAGATCATATTATTTTTCATGTTGAAAACAGTTGTGCTGCTTAATTTAAAAAAATATATATTTTTACCATAAATTTAATAACATTTTTTTATTAATAAAAAGTTCAAAAGAATAAAAATAAAGTTAAATAAAAATCTTTGTGTAACATTATAAATGGTTTTACTGTTACTTTTGAAACACTGAATGTATCCTTGCTAAATAAAAATGTATTTATTTAAAATATATTTATATACATACATATACATCTTAGGCCAGACATTTGAATTGTAGTGAATATGTAAATATATACAGTATATCACCATTCTGAGATTGTCATATTCAACATTTTGGATTAGCGTTTTCCAAATAAAGGACTCACTGACTACCTTGTTGCATCAGAACAATAAATATAGAAGTTACTATTAGATACAATAGTTAAGTCTGAGACCTCCAGTACAAGACCCAACTACTCTGCAGGGATGTAGGAGAGTTTGCCTTTTCTGTCCAGAGCTCTTTCTAATTGAGAATGGGTTTGAGAGATAACTCTTACTGTCACATGCTCACTCTTTCGCTTTCTCCCCTCCCTTATCTCGCTGTCTCTCTCTCTCTCTCTCTCTCTCTCTCGAGCATTGCCATGTCTCTCATTGCCTCTCCCTGAGGAAATTAAACAGCCATCCTTGACCAGACAGCCTCAGTAAATAAACATATTCGGGGTAGAAAAAAGGGAATCTCAGGTTCCAGGCAGCAAGCACAGAAGCAATTCAATCAGGCTTTATTCATCCGGCTGGACCCCCATCCTCTCGTTTCTTTGCTTAAGGCTCTGGTTCAGCCTAAACACCCTCAGGATTAGCCCTCTCTTATGAAATGACACAAATGTGGCTCTTAAGTCTATCTAGAACAGTCTCAGCACATATGCAGTTGTCTGAAACCCCAATACGTCTCCAGAGTGCTTGTTTTTCTCTGCCAGGAAACACAGAAGGCTTTTAAAAACTCTCGTCTCTACAGATAAGTCTTGAGAGATATTCTGCCAATTACACGTGTGGGCGGAATCGCCAGAGTGCTCTATGGGATGGACACTCTTCGTGACCAGCAATATCATTTCCCACCTGCGAGGGCTAAAGATGTCGCCAATTAAAGTCTGTCAGAAAACAATATGCCGTTCCGTAGGCATGTTAAATGATAAATGCTCGGTATTTGGACTAAAAATGCTCATTTCTAAAATTCTGGCTCAGTTGGAGCTGAGAACTCTTCACCATTTCAGATCGTTCACGAAGATGACATTTTCAAGTAATTATATGCAAGTCCAAAGCTTTTTTGGAAACTGAGATTTTCTCGGGCTGTCGAGGCTCCTGGTTGAAGAGACAGGCAGAAGTGTTGGACAAGTATCGCCTGACATGATCTGCACTCTCAAACTGTGCTGAGTTTGAGGTTAAAATAGAAAATCTGAGTGTGTGTGTGTGTAAATTCCTAATGATGTGTGTGAGCGAGAGAGGGTAGACAGACAAGGAGAGACAGGGAGGGATGGAGTAATTGCGTTATAGGTGTATTTATAGAGCGTGCTGAAGGAAGGTGTCTGGAAAGTCATCACAGTGACTAATAAAGGTGGGACGAGACTCGACCTCCTGAAGATAGAATGACCTGCCCTGCAGAAGCATTAAAGAGAGAGATTTTTCTTTACATTTGAACAGCTAATGGATTGAGAACACAGGCTTTTCTCCTGCCATCGTATTTTAGTATAATGACTTTTAAACTGTACAGTTAATTAAACAGATAAGTGATCTTTCTTGTCACTTAATGAAAACATTTCAGCTCAAAATTAATGTTTAATGTCCATTTATTTGTTTGGCAACCAACAAATACCATCATTGTCCTAATAATTATCTTACAGTCTAACACTGTCATCATCATTATTTTTATTAACAATAATTTACTATTTTTATGTAATATATAGTGTCTGGGACCACATAAAAAAAAAAAAAAAAAACACAACAGCAAAAAATAAAACATTGGAAGTTTAATTTAAAACTAGCAATAAAGTCTCAGGACTTTATAACTTCTTTATACACTTATTAATATTTTTTATTCCTAATGCATCATTCATCATTACAACAATTGAAGCACACACCAAATACTGATAACCTATTAACTAAGAAAAAAAATGCAGTCTCAGACTCATTAATATAGATGTATGATTTTGTATACTGTATACAAATACTTCATAATATATAAATATAATTACTTATATACAGTATATTATTTAGGTATTTTTATAGCATGAGTCCTCAATTAAATTATTGTTTGTTCATTTTAATAACAATAAAACAACAAAATGCTCTGTCTCCTTCCTCTGTGATCTACTGGTGTGCTACTTTTCTGCATGAATGCACTGTGATTCCCTATTAATCGGTTCATAATGGCTCATGATGGCCCAAATGCTGTTTATTTTTTCCTTTCTTCTGGAGTCACAAGAGGTAGAACCTGCATTTACTGTTTCACCAGAAGGTGGAGCTGTGTAACTCACAAACAGGCTTAGTAAGAGAGTGTGCAGTGTTGAAGTCATACTGTGTTGACCACTATTTACTGCACCTCATGTCTGTCCAATTGCTCTTGTAATACGGTCTGATATATTTGCTGAATGGAGCAACATTAGGTCGGCGACTAATTAACAAATCCACCACAAAACAGACTGCAGTACCTCACTTTCAAAGGATGTTAGAGCTCCAAAACTCTGTCTGACAGGCTCAGACTTAAGTTTGAGGAATTCTGAAGTGACTGTTTCATGCTTGTGCTTTGGTTCTTTTACTCTTTTCTTTATAGTGGTTTGGTGGACCGGTACTCACATCCTTATCAATATGCACATGGAGAAAGTGAAAGAGAATAAAAGAAGAAAAAAAAACCTAGAGGAAAGACAGTGAGAGACACTTTGGCAAGTAGAAATGAAAGTTGAAATGTGTATGTGAGAGGGATACAAGCTCAAGCAGCACTGTGAATCTCTTCCCAGCTGGATAGAGAGACTGAGGGCCGAAATCAGTTGTGCTTAGAAAATTTGAAAACCCTGAACCTCCCACAGTGCATCTTAACCGCAAAATGTGATGAAAATGCACCGCACCTTGAGCAATTTAAGGAAGTTATTGTCATTGTTTTCTTTGCAAAAGATACATGGCAGATTGTGGCATCCTTTTCAAACTGGCAGTCAAAACAAGCCAGCATTTTTTTGTTTGTGATGTTTTATCTTATTTGCATAATTCTTTTACTTAATCAAATGATAAAACAGCATTGACACGTAGCATGTGCAGATAGACAGCGCTATCAGAGGAATCAGTTCATTCTGACTCAGTTCTCACTGAGGAACTTCAGTGTAGTGTACTTTAGATGAGAGAGAGGGAGAGACTGACAGAGGGAGAGAGAGAAATATGAACTGCTTACTTGGCATGGTCTGATTTGACTCAGCACAAAGAGACTTGTAGTGCTAAATCTTGAGCACCGAGAATCTCCATCATCCAAGCCTCTGGCCTAAAAACACCATCTCCATAATATTGCTTTCTGCATTACTCTGATCAGCTTTTCTGTGCCTTACTAACGTATATGCATAACATTCCTTTGGAAAAATCCTCATCAACTTCATCATCTGATTGACAAAAGAGGTGGTAATTTCATTAAAAGCAGACTTGGACTGTTACAATCATGTCATTTTTGGCTGATGATTAAATAATTGTCAATAAATATTTTTTTTTAGCTTGTTCTTGTTTTGGCATTCGTTCATTGTTAAGTATAAAAGTATAAAAATTACAAGTATTTAATATTGTATTATACTTGTTTATGGAACCCTGTCAGCCATTATATTATGATATATTATATTACTTTACATTATATATTAACACAATATTATCCTGAAGAGGACACAAAAACCGCTGCAATAACCCAACCATTGGGTTACGTCTGACCCAGGAGCACAAAAACACAAAAACTACCCACACACTAATGAAATAACCCAAAAGGCTCAACCCAGCATTTGGGTTGAAAAAATAACCCAGGATTTTTCTAGAGTGCATAACTTAGCACAAGGTTTATTTATACTCAACACATTCTCTAAGAATTGTTTGGTTTAAGTGTTGTGTTTCGTATGGCTAAAAAACTAAATTTATTGCATGTGTCTATTTTTTATTATTGGCAATATGTGACTTATGGTAATTTAATGTGCACGTTGATCGCTGTTATCTCTAGTAATTGCGGTCTGGTGATAATGTAGTAATCATGTCTGCCTCAGTGCAGGCTTTTGTCTCAGTCATTACCATAAATTCTTCTATTCTGCTCTCTATCTTTTTCTTTTGCTCTGTCTGTTGTTCTCTGCTTGAGTTGCAGCTGTACAAGACTGACAACTGATCCCCTGCACAGATAGCTCCTAATGCTGGTCTGTCAACACCAATTCTGTTACGAGGCAGCTCGAACGAAACCAGTCTTTGGCTTGAAATGCTGCTTTTAATGTTCCTGGATGAGCATCTGTCAGTCAAGCCGCACTAATGTAATAAAGTGTTGCGTGATGCTGAGGGACAGGCCAGCTTCTGGGCGATGTGGGGTTTTCTTGCCGGTCCGCCGCTAGCTGTGACTCATGGATAATATAGAATGAGCCAGAGACTGAGACTTTCCCATTCCTGTCCTGCGGCCAGTATATTATTTGTGTTACAGCAGCTTTCATGTGAAGACACTGATGCTGGTGTGAAAAGGGGCTTCTCCTCTGAGGCCTGGAGGAAGGGTGAGCAGTTTCGGTCACATAATTGTGATTTGTAGTAACAAATGCAATGGAAACGGGTCCTGACATGCTCACGGACACACTGACGGTTCTCCTGCAATCCTGAGTGAGTAATGATGCCCCATTCTATCTGGTGACCTACAGCAGTAAGAAGATTAGTAATGAATAATGATTTAAACATTAAACTGTTCCTCACACAAAGCTATTTTTAGACTTCATAAAACATGAGTCATTTGAAATAATTTTTATTGTACTCTTATTCAGTCCCTCAAGATTAATTGTATGTTGGTCTATTTATTGTATTTCTATGTATATTTTGTTGTTTATATTACTTTGGGTATATTACTTTATGACCGAGTGCTACATATTTCTGAAATGAATTACTTTATTTATTTTACTGTTGTTAGGTGATGTATGTGTCCTCAACTGTGTATGTGTAGTGGACTAGTCCTTTGTGTATAAGTTCCCCAGATGTGTCGTTTGGGGGAATGTTGTTTGTTAAGTTAAGTTAAGTTAAGTTAAGTTATTTAGTTTGTAACTTTGTTTGGCATTTAATAAATGATTTTCTTTATTCGGAGATCCTGCATTCTTTGCCCTTGACTACTTGGTCCCTCACGACAAGCATTAAGCAAACCACGGAAACAAACTCAATTCAATACTCGAGCTGACTGAGACATACCCAAAGCATGTAAATCAATCACTCATAAACAGTCGTTTATGTCTTTAATTAATCATAAACAGTTAGGAGAAAATCTAATGTGTGTCAATTAGAAGTCTGCACAGGCTTTAAACTGAAGGCCGAACCTGGCCCGTACCTCAGATCATCTGGCCCGAACCGACCCGAGTTCTGCCAATTTGGTAAACTAAAAATAATCAATCTTCATTTTTTGTGTTTTTTTTTTTTTTTTTTTTTTTTGTGTTGTATGATTTTTGTACATTTAACGTGGTATAATATGGGGAAAAAATGATAATTTTCTGGTATTTTCCAACAAAAATTTGCATAGCAAAAATCATGAAATCCTGGTGGGAGTATTTAGTGTTTTTATTTATTTATTTATTTATTATTATTATTATTATTATTATTATTATTATTATTATTATTATTATTATAGTTTGACATACTTGTTTGTTTTATGGACTGGAGCTTGTGAAGAATCTCTCCTTTTGTGTTCCATGGAAAACATAACAGTATGCATAAATGGCTGAACTATCCCTTTAACCTCTCTGGCATTTGTAAAAGAGTCTCTAAAAAAACAATGGAGGAAGTATGAAGTGCTTAGTCAGATTAACCTTCAATGGAATTCATACCATAAGGCATGAAGACCAACTGGAATCAGGCTGTGAGATCACCTGCAAGTTTAGCAAGGATAATGATCCATTTCGGATTTGACAGCAATTTCTCAACATTTTACTCGCAGTGGAGAGCCGCAGAGGAGGACGTTCCAACGGATGGAAAAGCATGAAAAAAAGAGCTTCTAACTGAACAAAGCACTTCAAAATCAAATAGACCGCAGCGGCCATGTGGGTTGAAACATACAGGGGGCGGACACAACAGTTTTCAAAAGAACAGCTCTTTGACAGCGTCTGAAAATTGATATTAATACATATGGAACACATTTTCAAACAGTGCTCTAGTGTAAATGAAATGTAATGTGTCTTGCTGCAGAGGCAAATAAGAAGGTCACCAGTGACATGCTGCAGGTCAAGGAGGTCTATGATACAGAAAAAAAGCTTTTTGCTAGCATTCCCATTCATCTCCATGGAAGTTGATTGACTGACGCGGAATCTTGTGGAAGTAGTTGGTCTGAAATTTGACACTTATGAGCCGAATCTATTTTTTGCACATTTTTTCAACCAAGTGAATTATTCAGTCACTTTCAGTGAACTTTAGACAAAGTCATGTGACTTTATCCACATCGTCCTGTTTGAATATAGGCAAAAAATAATAATAATATTAATAATAATAAAAAATCTGTGAATGTGGTTCCATAGTAAAAAAAAAACTTAAAAAATGTAGTGTTTTTCAAATAATTTAAAATCTGTTATTTTTATTCTAATTTATTATTGTATTTAACTGATAAATTAGGAAAACATCAGACAGCTATTTTTGGCTGTAAATGTAAAACGCATTTGCCTGCACAATTTTATAGTTTTATAGTGAAATTTATAGGCCTATCCTAGCCGTACTAAGCATTCAAACCTTGAACCCTTGCTGTGGGTAAGTTAATGTTCCATATCACACAATTCTAGATTAAGATCTTAACCAACACTCTAAGAGCAGCGAAGCCATTGGAGCAGAAATCAATGGAGCCTCTACAATTGATTTACCACTAACATTCAGCTCTTTTACAACAGCACTGCTACATGATTTATTTTTGCAGCTAAACCCTGCTGATTAAATTTCAGCCTCCATGTTCCATCGAGGAAGACACTTCTTCTGTTAGTCAGTGTGACCTGCATGAAACTCGGGAGTCTAAGAGCTTGGTGAAGCTCTATTAGCCCTACACTTTGCGTTGAGTAAATCATGGCCAACTTACTGCTCATATGGCGTATAAATTATGCAATGGTATCTCACTGTTGCACACCCCATATCAGTTTAGATTTACGCATGCTCCTTCACATCTGTGGCAAAACACAACAGCATTTCTGCATTTTTAAAAGGTTGCTGATGTTTTTTTAATTGGGATCAAGTCTTGCGCTTAGTTTTTTATGCGCTTGATAAATTATTTTCCTCTGTCTCTCTCTTTCTCGGTGTCTACGATGTTCATTCAGTTCCTCATTAAGGCCTGATTTTCTACAGGCTGTCTGACTGCCCTCAGTCAGTCCTGCGATAAAAAGACGATTGAGGAGTAGTAATACTTATTTATACATGTTTCTTTTATTTAAATGTTTTCCCGTTCTGTCGGAAATGTCACACAAATGTTAATTAAATGTTAATCAGACATCACACAGTAAGAGAGCCCATGTCTTCACCATTGTGCAGATATATTTAGCAGTACAGAGAGGTCAGTCTACAGCAGGGTCTGATGCCTTCGCTCCAGGGGTTTGCATGGGAGAGCAGGAATAGGAGAAACAATGGTCAACTAATTAGTATGAATGTCAATTTCTCCTACTGAGAAGTTCATAAATCTACTAAACAGCCTACTGGGAGTTCACCCTGTCACACTGAGCCGCACTTTCCAGACCTCCCCTGTACATCTGCCTGCACTGATCAATGATTCCATAACATACTTCTAAGTGTGCGGGAGCATGAACAAGGCCCTTCTGGAAAGTGAACAGAAACCTGTAGGATATTCCCATCCATGCAAAAGCTAAATATCTTAAAAAAAAAAAAAAGAAAAAAAAAGAAAACGTAAATTTGTAAATAAATAAATAAATAAATAAATAAAACCTTTTACTAAACTAATGTTTCAGATATTCGTAAAACAAAATATCATGGGGGCCAACTGGCAACTTAAAAAAAGAAAAACGCCGGTGTATAATGAGTTGACATTGTTTTTCAGAAAAAAAATATTTTAAGATTGTATTAAATAAATAAATAAATAAATAAATAAAACCTTTTACTAAACTAATGTTTCAGATATTCGTAAAACAAAATATCATGGGGGCCAACTGGCAACTTAAAAAAAGAAAAACGCCGGTGTATAATGAGTTGACATTGTTTTTCAGAAAAAAAATATTTTAAGATTGTATCCCATCCATTGAGAACCACAGAGCTAAGTACTGTTACCTTTGTCTTCCTACTAAGTACCTCTAAACTTGTTTTTACACTTGAGTTTCTCTCAGTCACATTGGTTTTCTCTATTACCTTCCTTCTCATTTTTTACATCCCCTCCATCTCTTTTCCTTAACTATATCTCTCTAGACTTTACCTAATTTAGGGTCTTTCAACAGAGTTTAATACTTCACCTTTTATCTGTGTGATTCGGAATGAGGATAATCTCACAGTGGGTAGTATTCCAAATTCAGCCGTTTTTCATATATTGTTATCACATTGTCCTTATATATTATTCATACGTTTTGTGTTGAGTTCTTTTGATGTCTGAGTTGAGTTCACTTGCTTGGTGTGAAAGCATTTTTCTGCATCAACAACTTTTTCATATGGATCTGATTCTGTATGAAAACAATTCATCCTAATTTCCATAAGTTAACTGCTGTTGATGACACACACAGTATTATTCAAAAGTTTGGGGTTTCGTAAATATCTTATTTTTACCAAGGCTGCATTTATTTGCTCAAAAATACAGTAAAATTGTGAAATATTTGTACAGTTTAAACTGTGTTTTTAAACAGTAGTGTAATATACAAGCTCTGGTTTGAATAAAGTAATAAAAACAAGTCTGAAAACTACTTTTTAGACTTCTTAGTTTTGGAAGTTAGAACTACATTTAAATGCAGGAGTGGCTCCCATAAATAACCTATTCATGTGTGATGAACACAGGAGTCACTCCTGAAATTGATACTCATTTTGATGTCTTGCTGCACTAAACAAAGCATGAATATGAGGAGAAACCTATTTAATTTCGCCTATTTTTTGTTGAGGAAAATTTAAAGAGAGACCCCTGGCAATTGTTAGCTGACGTGTAAAGGCACAAACTGTAAAAAGCCGAAGAGTCCCACAGAGTCACTGAATTACATTTCTGCACACGCTTAATGTATTAATGAAAATTCTGTCACTATTCGGAAAGTGGACAGCTCTGTTTAGCTGCTGTGTAAACAAAAACCAACCAACCAGCATTTAATAGGGAGTAGCAGTGGCTCCTTAAACACTCTTTTTATTCATTGAACCATGCCATTGTCTTTTGTGTTTCTCTCTCAAAAACGGTTCCTCTCTTTTTATTATTTAAAACAAAGTTTCTGACACATTCATCACTGTTCCTTTGGAGAGTTTTTAAACAAAGACGAGAGACAGTTCTGCGTTAGTGATCTGAGAATGTCCTGAGCTAAAGACTCGACACAGCATGTGCAGGAAAGGTCTGGCATCAGCCTCTCACCATGACGGCGGCGAGAGCCAACAATGTATTGCCTTGTCCCTGCCACCCGCCACATGCCTGAGCCTTCCCTGAGGAATACGCCAGCCAAATGTCTGAGAACACAATTTCATTCATCAGTATGCTGCTGTTTCTGCCGTTGCGGTGGAAAAGGAGTTGTCAGACTACAACAGTTTCACTGTATATTCGAATCAACTTTCGGTTTTAGTGTTATTTCTGCAAAAGCTAGATGAAAAAATAAGGAGGACCGAATGATCTGTCAGACCTAATTGTGTGTGTAGTTGTTTTGCTTTTTGTAATTCAATATGCCTTCCTGTAATCGTTTTGGTGTCTTCTCAGCAGTCCAGGCTCTGTGGCTCTCAAATGGATTTTTAGTGTTGGATTTCTAGAATCTTCCATTGCCTCTCTGATGTCCTGTTTTATGAATTATGGATATTCAGCTGTCTTATGGCTGTGAATTCGCCGGCAGCCATCTGTCAAAGACGTCTGGTCTTTCACCTTGATTGGTTTATGCATTTATATACAATTTTTTTTTGTTTTTTGTGAGGACTCAAACATTTAATCCGTTTCTAATGATGAATTTGGTCTTAATTCACTCTTTGCAGTTTTTGTTGGCATTTTTATGCTTTTTTCCGCTTATAAACACAAAAAGCTTAATTTCTGCCTCTGGCAATTTCCTGTTTATTGTAATTGTATTCTTGCATGGCAAAGTTTTCCTTGTTTGCCCTTTAAAATCATTTTAGCATTTATGTTCTTCAGACAGAGCAGCGATGTTGTGAGTTTGATGTGGAATTCCTGTTAGTTATGTGCTACAGTGAATCTCATCCCCGGCTGCTTTGATTCGATTTCTCTTTGACACTTTTCTTTGTCTATCAGATGCTCTCTGCTGCATTGTTTAAAATGACATAACAAGGACTTCATAAGTGTCTTGCAAAGATAATCGGACATGAAATATAAGCCATGTGAAGAGGTGCACTATTGTAACATGCTTATCAAATTATATAACTACAGTTATGTTCCAATGGGGTCTTTCATAAATTATTATATGATTATTTTATTTAGTTCTTAATACGTCGATATGTATAATCTTTTCCCCCCTCATTAATTTGTTTTTTAGAAGTTTATTAATATTTAAAGGGGTCATGAGTTGAGAAATCAACTTTTACTTCAGCTTTTGAAATGTAAGAGGTCATCATACTAAAAGAATATCCCATAAGTTTGTACTTTTTTTGACTGCAGGCCCAGTGAAAGCCAGATCCTTGAATCTGCCTACCTACAGTATGATATAATAGATAGTTCAATCAAACTGTCAAGTATATTTATTACAATTATATTGCAAACAGTTAGTGTTGGCGGTATGGTTATGTTCTGGGCAACACTCCACACACCTGTCCATGCAGCCGTGCTTGGACAGAGCAGGGATAGCAGCGAGACAACCCCCCCCCCCCATGCATAGATATATGCATACATAATTACATTTCACAGTAACATGAGTTGTAAAACACAATGTGATAGAGAATGCATCCAATGAAAAGAACTGTAAAGAAAGAACAAAGTTAGATCAGATTACAGGTTCAGTTGAGTGGAGTTGGGGTTGGAGGAGGGAGGTAATTGCAACCAGCGATGCGATGAAAGAGATGCTGAAGAATGGGAATTTAAATCAACCGCTTGTGATAGGTGTCAAGACTGGATTGGTACATGTCAGGAACAGCCGACTGTCCGCTGATGCCAGCTTGACTGACATGGCCTGCCTGAACTAATTCGATGCTGAATGTTAAACACCGCCTTCACAAAAGAATATCAACGCCTAATTCTGAACCCCCGCACACTGATTTGCGCATGATATAGTAAGTAAATAACATAAGTGGCGCTAAACCAGATCGAGCAACCAAGGATGTAGGGTTTCAGGGCGAACCGCTTGAACAGCTTTAAACATTAGAACAAAAGAACAATTATCGACAATTCCAATTCGGAAAGGAGATTTTCAAATTTGGGGCTAGTAATCAAGATTGATGGTCAAAGAGATGTACAGCATGACCATCACATGTAAATCCATAATAATAATCATGATCACAAGCTCTTTGGATTGCCTTTACCCACCTAGAGAAAAGAAACAGACTAAAATTCCTTTAAAGGGACGTTTAACCTCTGGTTAGGCACTCAAAAAGACTGTAAAAGACTTATAAATTAATGTCAGTCCATTGCGTGACTCCATATCATATATGTAACTCACACATTGGACTACAATGTTTCTAATCACTTATTGTGGATGTCTTTTTAATAACTTGAATAGCTTAAGGGTTCATATTCATGTTTAGTATATGTGTGTTTGAATCTTCTTGCTTGAAACATTTCTGACAATCAAATCTGTGTCATATGTATCATATTCTTGTTATAGGAATCATGTCCAAAAGTATACACTGCAAGAGCGGAAAAATTTGGATCACATGATTGATAAGATGACATTTGATTTATGAATGGGAAGGAGGAATATACAACGCCCTGAGCAAAGACAATATCTAATTGGTTGAGACACCATTTGGGAGTTGTCCCGCAGCTTGGTTCAAATATTCAGGAAACCATCAAATTATGCTCTTAGCTTTTGCTTTAAGTGTTAGTTTTTAGCTTTTGCTTTTAGTCATGCCAGCCTTTTAGCTCTTTAGCTTTTTGGTCATGGCTTGTAGCCGTGGTTTTAGTCAGCACTTTCAGCCATGCTTTTTGCCATTCCTTTCGCGTTCTCTGAGGGGCCTTCCAGCGTGCTTCGGCTTGCATGCCCGCTGCTACTTAGCCACAATGAGAAGAAATGCCACCTAGTCTTGTCAAACTTTACTTCTATTCTTTTACTTTAGTTTCTTTTCCATTGAGAGTTTTGTGTTCTGAGTTAAGTTTTGCCAAACGCTATGTCTTCGAGTCCAACCTTGAGTGCCTGTCTGAAACTTCATCCAGCCCACAACTCTGTATCTTCAGACAATTTCCAATGACTGGCTTCCCAAGACGTCACTTCAACGACTACTGAACTTCCAGCCAATCAGCAACCTTGAGAAACCCTCTTTTCGACAACAACAAAGGGAACCCCTTTACATAGGCAACACACGTAACTTACCTCCAGATTCTGAACTGAGCTGATGCATTTCATATAAAGTTTAACCTCACTGTGGAACTCAATGCGAGGGTAAATTAAGTGATTGATGGTTGTTCCTGTCTACGCAATTTCACGTTTTCTGTTACAGTAATTGTTTAAGTTAATTAAGGAATAAATGTTTGGTTTGTCTCTCCCTGCTGGCTGCTCTCAGAATAACGCTGTCGTTATCATGTGACTGATCATGTGACTGATCATGTGACTAACAAGGAAATTAGCGCTTACCATGCTGGTATTCTATTCTTGAGTCAGGACA
Organism: Carassius auratus; assembly: GCF_003368295.1. NCBI lineage: Eukaryota > Metazoa > Chordata > Actinopteri > Cypriniformes > Cyprinidae > Carassius > Carassius auratus. The sequence continues at coordinate 105,869 of NW_020525149.1, read as the reverse complement.
CAGTGAATCAGTATCCATCTGCATTCATCCTTGGCCTTTGATAGCTTTGTCGGTATGTTTTATTGTTATTGTTCATATTACCTTCAATTGTATTTGATTAATTTGAAGTTTTGTAATTTGTATTATTTGAGTGCATCTTAGATGTATTTTCTCGTTAGACCATATGAGAGCCATTGATACATTTATCATTTTCATTTGCCTGACAGTGTATTTTTGTGTTATCTAATAAGCAGAAATGTTTGATCTAGATTACAAGATATCTGAAAGACTGATTCCTTTATGTACACATTTGGAATCACAATTCATATTGTTTATTGTTCTCTTCTTATTTCATAGTTTTACTCTTCCCTTATTAAAGTATGAAAAAGGACATTCCATATCTGTGACGTTGATAAGGGTCAGTTTAGGACATATACTGTATGGAAAACAGTACACACGTATTGCTATAAACTTGGGATTTAACATTTTCATTTTATTAAACTCATTCTTTACTTTCTATCTTCCTGCAACTTTTATCAATGTGTTGAATGCGTTCGTAAAACATTGATTCTGTCCAAATTCCATATAAAACCTCAAATGATTCCCTTTGAACTAAATTACCTGTTTCCCTTACATCGAGCCTCCAAGCAAAAAACACGCCGTTGAAGATTGCAAAAAATTGTGCTGTTCCTGGTTGTGGAAGAACACAGTAACTGCATAACCTTCATTCCGAGTCAAATATTAGGAATGCATGGTTGAACTTTATTTTTAATGAAGTTTCAGCTCACGTGAGTAAAACATTTGTTCGCTTCATTTCACAGCGGATTCCTTTGTAAACAAGACATAGGTCGATGCTGGATTTGCAGAGAGACTGAGATTAAAAAGCAATGCTGTGCTGTCTATATTGGATCCAACAGGAATGGCACAGCACACTTACGTGAGTAAAAAATACTGTTCTTGTAATATGTGTCACTACTGCTTTGTTAGGGATTGCTTGGCTTGTCCTGATTAAGTGCATGTGTCTAAACAAAAAAAGGACATATCTTGTCAAACAGACACACAGTAAGTTGGTTTACTATGCAAAACTGCTATCATAGCAGTAGGCGTTTACTTCCAAGTCTTCAATGTGACACGCCCATAAAAAAAAAAAAAAAAACTAGCGTTTCTCGAGCCAGCCTCAAAACCTGGGTAGATAATAGCCTATTACTTATTGATTTTGATGTTTGTTTGTTTTTTTTTTTGTAAAAAACATGCACAAGTAGACCACAGACAACAGTATAAAATAATAATAAAGCCTGTTCATGACCCCTTTAAATTAAATTATATAATATGGAACTTATATATGCATGATTTTTATATTTAAAGGGGGGGTGAAATGCTCGTTTTCACTCAATATCCTGTTAATCTTGAGTACCTATAAAGTAGTACTGCATCCTTCATAACTCCAAAAAGTCTTTAGTTTTATTATATTCATAAGAGAAAGATAGTCTGTACCGATTTTTCCCGGAAAAACACGACAGGCTGGAGGCGTGACGTGTGGGCGGGGCTAAAGAATCACGAGCGCCAGTAGGCTTTTGCGTTGAGAGCGTCTGGAAGCTGTGACACAGATCCAGAGGCTGAAATTTAACAAGAGCAGCATCAGCAAACGACGTCTCTGTGGTATGTACTAAAACTGTATATATTTGCTTAGCGGTTTTGGAAAATGACTAAGTTCCACTTTATGTTTTTTTTTTTTAATTTTATTTTAAAGCTGTACATGTGGAAAGTGCAGTTTGATGACAACATCGCATGTTGTTTACTTGATGTGCTTATGCACCGATAGCTAAGTCAACAACACAGAGATATTTGAAGCAGTTTTACTCACCGCCTGCGGTTCCAACACACGATCGTGACCCTTTTTCGTTGGGACTGCATTATCCTTAAGAAATAAACGATGTACAAACCCGGCGCCAAACTGGGCTTTGTTTGTAAAACAAGCATCTTCGAAATGCAGGGAACAAACAAAAACACTTGCACAACTCCGTTGATGCTCTGTAAAAATAAACTCCATCCACTGGTCCCTTAATGCTGTTTTTTTTTTTGGTAATCTGTGCAGGGTTGTCTTGTCCTGGCAACCAAAAACAGACTTCTGTGACATTTCGGGACGCTCTCGCTCTGATCAGTGAAGTATGTGCTCAGCCTCTCAGTGCGCTGCTATACGGGAGCGTGCGCTCTTCCGGCAGAAGTGCCTTAGGACCCATATAAGGAAATTCCGCTCCATCTAACGTCACACAGAGCCATATTCGAAAAAAACTTTCCGAAACTTGTGACAAACCGGAAGGAGTATTTTTGGAACAAAAATACTCCTTCAAACGTACAACTTAATTTTTGAAACTTTGTCCATGTTTAGCATGGGAATCCAACTCTTTAACAGTGTAAAAAAACTCAGTATGCATGAAATAGCATTTCACCCCCCCTTTAATTTTAAGATTTGATAATTTTGTAATTTGTAAAGAAATGCAAAATGTATTAATTTTTTTATTCAATTTTGTTTTATTTTCAAATTTTGTATAGATAAATGTTGGTGTAGTTAGTACATTTACCAGTAGCTTATATTCTGAAATACTTTTGTTTTGTTTTTTTTAACAGAACTGGTAAGCATTAAAGCTTCAGAACAATTGTATGGTAGATTCTGCTTGGATGTTTTATTTAGCTGCTTTAAAGCAGGTTCTTGTGCAATGGCAACACCGTTCTGACTGAAGTTTGCTACATGACTGGACTTAGGGAAGGATACTTCATTATTATTCCGCCTGCTCATCCCCTTCCCATCAGTCCTGCTGGCAGTTCCAATGTAGCATAGCGCACACCCGCTGACAGTTCTTCACACTGGGCTGCAGCTCACGGCCTCCCTACCCGAAGCCTCGCTCCAACCTCCACACCACCAGCCACTTTAATAGCTCAGCTTGTTACCAAAACCAGCAGTTATCAATTTGTTCTCAGAGCTGGCAGTGATTCCGCCCTGCTTTGATTTATTGTGTGGAAGCTGAGGGTAAGGGCTGTTGAGATGTGTGTTTTATGATCATTGTCTGACATGGGTGCCATGTCATTGTTACTGTCTGGGCACATTTGAGTTTTCTGCCATTTTAAAGAGGCGTATGTCCATAGGGTTTGTTCTGAACAGTGTTGAAATCATACGCAATACCCTAGATTCTTCACAATTCTTTGAAAAGCCACAGCTTAAGTTTATATCTAGTAATGGTTTGATTTATTATAATTAATTCTTGATTTTCTTGCAGGTCTCAAACAAACGCTGGATGCAAATAGTTTGAATACCTCTAGATATTTTGAGTGACTTTTTAACAGCCATGTTTCAGTCTACCATTTACAAAAATTCAGGCCACATTCATATTTCTGCAAAATATTTAATTAATCCAGATTTCTCTGAGCCTCAATGTTGTTGTTGTATATCCATGCCATTTCTCATTTTTGAGGCAATAGGCAGGAAAGATAGCGATTAATATGTTATATAAAAGACATAGTTCTAATCAGAGACATCTCCAGAGAGATATTCAGCATCAGTCTCCTCAAAAGATTTTGCGGGAAACGTTCCAGAATGAAATCTTGTTGACTCCAGTGAGAGGGGAACTTGGGAGCTGACAAGAAGGATTCAGGGTAAATTATGTAGCAGTGATTATTTTCATCTTCAGACCATGTTAGGTTGAACAAAAGCTGGGGAACTTCAGTCTAAATATCTGAAGTGTTCTAAGGATTTTGTAAGGATTTGTAGGAATCGTCTCCATAGTGGAAAATATCTATATGCCGAGTCTACACCTTCATGAATAGAATGCTCTTAAAAAGAAAGTGTTTCTTGGAGCTGGTGCTTTAATTAGAAATATGGTATTGATATCCCAGCATGTGCTATGTACCTCTCCAGGTGTCAGTAATGGAAAAATACATATGAGTTAATTTTGCTTTAATGACAGCACTTGAGCTACATCGGCTCCACAAGGTTGTTGATGATCATATTCTTACACATGATTTAAGAATGAGCCAAAGAGCATCTTGAGCTTCACTGGAAGCAAGAACATCTGACAGTTTATTCAAATTAGTTTAAATTATAAACACCACAAATTTGGTTTATTTGATTAGTAATCTAGAAATAGTACAGTCTTAAAAATTATTATTCTCTCTCTCTCCTTTTTTTATTTACATTATAATGCATATTTAAAAAAAAAGAAAAAAAAAAGACTTTGAATCACAGACTTTCACTGAGGCCTAGACTTTTTGCTCCCCATTTCTAAAATGTGTTATATGATGTTATTACATTTTATTATTATTAATAATAGTATATATTATTAATTAATATGAAAATAAAATGAAATATTTAAAATGTTGCTTCTGTTATTTTTAAACAGTAAATATATTAGTAATAATAAAATATAGCACTTATATAAATATATATATTTAATGTATATAAATTAATAATTTCAGTCAATTACATATGTTGTATTTTATTCGTTTTATTGTAGTTTTGTCTGCACTGTGATGATGTGCACTTGTCTGTGGCTATGCAAGGAAATTCTGAGAGAACAGGGTTTATTTTGAAAGATCATAATTGAGATCATTTGTGGCATTTGTACTCGAGACTGATTGTGTCATAGTGGGTCTGAGATACTGAGGGACTGTTAAAGGTGATTATAAATCTCTTACTCGCTCTTTCTCTGTCAATCAGTGTCTCTCTCTCATGCTGTGAAGTGTAAAATACATCTCTATGTATCAACGCTTTATGCTGAACTGGATATTTAATATACAGCCTGAGCCTATATATCACTTGCCAGATACATCAAACCTCAGAGGGAGGTGGCAATGAGAGAAAGGGGGGCTGTATAATTCCTTCTCTCCCTTGCTGTTTTTCTGTCATGATTAATTACGGTGAGCTGAGCCTGACCAGCTCATTTATTGATTAACTTTAATGCCTGATCCCAAGGGATCATAACAAAGCCGAGGGGAGGCTCAGTTCTCCATCTTTTTCTCTCTCGTTCTCATTTTATGTCATCTTTATTTTATTTTTTTTATTTATGACATCCCCAGCTGTGCACAGAGCAGCGTTTATGCAGTGTGTGCGTCGGTGTGCTTGGAGTCTGTTTTCGGATCCTGAGGGCCCCGGAGAGAACGTGTGCCTTGACTTGCAGGGCCGTGCTCTCCCCAACCCTTGGGGTGACATGGTCTACTCTGCAAGCACACAGCAGGTAATGATTGAATACATAAAACCACACACTGGAATAATGGTAATATCACAAGATGTGCCACTCCCATGCAGGCTGTTTTAGAGTCCTTATGCAATGCCTCTAATCAGGAGGTTGCAATTAAATTAATGGTGACAGACTAATTATGTAATTATACATTTAGAGAATAGTGCTAAAAGAAATCTGACTCTATTGTGGCATTAATGGCACTGATTAAGAAGGAAGACAAAACAAGAGCAGTTGGATTATATCACTCATAAGGAACACATTTTTGGATTTTTTTGTGTTTTTTTGTTTTTCCCTACAAACATTTTTAATTGTTTATTTTGCATGTTCATTGTAAAATAGTTGCGCTGCTTAATATTTATGTGGAAACTGTGATACTTTTTTTCTGAATTCTTTGATAATTAGAAAGTAAAAAGAAAGCAGTATTTATTTTAATACGCCAGCATGCAGATTGTTTTATTTTATTCGGTTATGAGGTTAATGGGAAGCTAAACACTGTAAAACTGTGACAAAATGTACCAAGCAGATTTTTTTGGATAAAATCAACCTTATTCAGAATTGGTACAGAAAAAGGTATTTAAATATTGAAAAATAACAAAACTAGGTTGAGCAGTTGAGAGATAGAAGTACTCAACATCTGGTAAACCTTCATGAATACAGTCCCTTGAAAGAAAGTTTAGCAATTTTTTCACAGACTAATTCGGGGAAATGTGTCATCATGTTCAAGTTTTCATCTAGTGTGGATGTGGAAGGAGCTTCTTGCAGCACGGCATTGAAAGTGAGCCGCCGGGAAACGACACCACCTAAGAAGTTACTTTCAGCATCCCAAGGTGAGTCAGGGTTTATTGTTGTTTTTCTGCTAGGATGTGAGACCTTTCATTTGTGCCTTGTGCGGATTTACAAGGCTGTGATGCTCCATCCAGAGAGATAATCAAAGTGTCTACACAGAAATGAAACCCCACTCTCAGTAGGTCTGTCTTCAGCGCTGCTACATTTCCAGCCAATTTTCTTGCATTAGTCATTGAAATACAGGTGTTTTAAAGTCTTTTACAATAATATTTTTACGGACTATTGTATAGGAAACTCAGAAGCAAAGACCTGGAGACTATTTTGTACCTTCAGCAGGATTCTTTATTGAGAAAGTGATATGTTACGCTGCAGTCATCATAGTCTGACTAGGGATCTGTATGTTGCGCTTCGAGACAAAGCACCTGGGAGACATCATCATCTGATGTCATCATCTTTACCTTAAATATAAAATACAATGTACTTCACCTTAGTTTTTCATGTGATGTTATGCCAGGACAGATATTAAACTGATTCTTAAAATGGTATTGTATTCTTAAATTTGTATTGCAATCATCTAAAGTAATGGGTTACTCAGTTGTGTTGAGTTGTTGTTAAACATTATGTACTGTTTTCCCATAACCAGAAGTATTAAGAATTAATCTGACATTTTTGTTATGAATTGTTGTGGATTTGATCTTGAATTGTTAGAGAAAGAATTGTCATGCCCAAATGAATCACCCTTAATATTTTGTGAGGAGGTAATTACAAAATTAATAACTACTAATTACTTTTCCGTCACAATCTCTGCCTTCCAATTAAAAGGGAGTTTTTGCATATTTCACATTTCCCAGTTTCTGATAGAGATCGACTCCTGGTGGGTGAGATGTTTGGAGGTTGGGGGTCAGACCCACCAGCACAACTTCTGAAGTGCTGTACGGGTGAAATATGTTCTGGTCAATTTGAAAGCCTCAGGGTCATGTAGTCAAGGGCAGAATGAAAAAAGACCGTAGCATATGTTTGCAGTCTTCTTCTTTTAATTCCTCCTCACTTGAGCTCTGCCTTCTTTGGCAATGAGGGATGAAGCTTCTGGCCTGAGGGCCAGGCACTCGGCCAAGTCTATAATTTCTCCCTCTCTCTTTCCTGAGGCATGGACTCCCTACATGCATGAGTCTTCAAACACCTTACCATTTTCTTTGCTTATGTCTCTGAGATTGCTGTCATAGGTTGGTCTGCAAGTAATGTTTTGATACTATTCAGGTGGCTTATTCATTGTTGTCTTTGTGTATTAATCTGGTATTTTTATATAAAAAATGACATGTTTGGCTTTAAACGCTTAATTACAAACTATTAATATTTCATGAACTACCGTATCAACTTCTAACATCTCTTCACAGCAGACAGGAGAATTGTTTTGATGTGTGCTGATTGTCAAAGATCTGGAGAGCAAGAGAAGAGTGTGAAACATGGGCAGCGATGATCAGAATTTGTTCATTTCTCTCTTTGATGTTGGTTGTTCTATTTACTTCCCATGAACGCTGATCAAAAGCAAAAAGATCTCCTGTGATTTTGCCCTTTAGCCTATAGTGCACAGTATTTAAAAATGCGTGATGAATGCACAGTCGTAAGCACGTCCATGTGTATTTATGAGGGTGGTTTTCATAGTGCAGATGTCAGCAGTTCAATTAGCCTGTGTGAACCACTGCCAACGTGGCAGCCTGTCCATCCACATTATGCAGGAAGTCAATCAAGAGTTGATTGGTTCTGTCTCCGGAGATCTCGTTTCTGTGTCTAAATTCTTAGAAGCGGCTGAGGCTGCCGATCAATGCATATATATATATATATATATATATATATATATATATATATATATATATATATATATATATATATATATATATATATATATATATATATATATATATATATATATATATATATATATATTTTTTTTTTTTTTTTAGATCGTTTTTTAATGCAGTGTTTGAAGTGATTTTTGATTTATGGAGTGAGCTGTCAGAATGAGAGCAAGATGTGAGATAATTGTTGATCTCTTGTCTTTCTCTCCATTGTTCTGTCATATCAGGATTAATGAGAAGAAATGTATTGTATTTTGGAGTTTCTCCAAAAACCTCCCAAAATTTGATTAAATAGAGGAGAGTAGGTGTAAATGAGAGTGAAGGTGTAAGACAGTCAGAAAGTGAGTGAGTGATGAGTTCACACATGCAAAAGAAACAGATTGAGCATCAGACTGAGGCATTACTTAGAAACATGTTGTCACCCAACAGTGTGGTCACCTTCATTCGGCAAGGAAACGTCACCACTTACGCTGACACATCTCTGGATGTCCTTTTTGACAGTTCCAGTCCAACAACTGCGCCTGATGTGCAATCATGTAGAGGGAATGCTATTTTATAGTCGTTCAGAGAATGCATGGAATTACTTTATGAATATTTAAGCATTGTATAGCTTGGTTAAGTATTTATACTAGTGTCTGAGTGAAATATTTTATTTGGATAGTTACACTAATAGATTTTTTTTAACTAATCAATACTTTTATTCAGCAAGGCTGCCTTAAATTGATCAAAAGTGACAAGGATGACATTTATTAAGCTACAAAAGATTTTAGTTTCAAATAAATTCTGTTCTTTTATTAATCAAAAAATACTGAAAAAATTTTAACACAGTGTCCACCGAAACATTAAGCTGCACAATTTTAATAATTGATAAGAAACGTTTCTTTAGCATACGAGTATGATTTCTGAAAGAAACTGAAGATTGAAGTTAACGACATTGAAAATTCAGCTTTGCCATAACTAAAATCAATTAAATTGTAAAATATGTTAAAATAGAAAACGGTCATTACAAATTATAAATAGCACCCTAAATGACTTTTTCAAAAACATTAAAATCTTACTGACCCCAGTCTTTTGAATGGTAGTGAAGGTGGCCCATTGGGGATGTATTGTAATCCAAACAGTTTTGATACTGATAGAATTTAAAGATGAAATGTTTAATATTTTCATGTTTAATGTTATGACTGTTAAAATACTAAAAGTAAGTTAGTTACTGTATACCGTATCTTGTCACATCCCTCTGATTATCAGACAGGTTAATCATTAATGTTCCTGTCACAAAATAAAAATCTCCATTAATGTTCCCTTCTCAAACAAAAAAATCACCAGGCAGGTTTGATATCTGTTCCAGACAGGGAGGTGAAAATCCAGCTGACAAAGCACACTAGGGTGGCTGAGAGAATGTTCTCCTTAAATAAAGATCCATCCAGAACATTTACTCAGTCAGGGTTTTGGGAAGTCACAATAGCCTGAAGAGCTAATCCCCTCAGGCCTGTTAACCAGGGGTATTACACTTAATTGATGGACACATCAAGGGTCTGTCATTCAATATAAAGCCTCACAAAAGAACTATTGCTTGTAGCTTATACACATTTTCACTCTTAATTTTTAAAAGAGAACTGATTAATTAACACTTATTTGTTAACCCATGTCCCATAAGCACAGATGGTTTAGCACATTCTGTAAAGTTACATCACCACCATTGGTGTCAAATCCCAGGCGCCCAATTTTAGACTCTCACAGGATTTCACACTTGTCAGGCGCTTATTTTATAAAAATCAGTTACCACAAAAAACAAGAGTGAATCATAAAAGGTGTCTGGTTTAGCATAAGGCAGCTTATGGCCTTCTCATCCAAGGATCTGTTAATTGTGTTTGAAGAGGTTTAGATCAGACAAAGGAGCACAAATGTGCAGCAGTCGTTGAAGATGACAATCTGTCATTCAGTTTCCTCTTACTCTGGCACTGTTTACACCCAGTGTTAACATCCGTCTTAGGTGATCCGATCCCAGGCGGTCAGACGAGAAGATTTTCCAGTTACACCTGTTGGTAACACGTCTCTTGTGTTAAATTAAATTGATTAAATTAAAAGTAAATATATTGACACAAAAAACAATGCTTCACATTAATTGTGCTTTTGAACTTTCTATTCATAAAAGAATCCTTTTAAAAAAATGGTCATGTTTTCCATAGATCTATTAACCAGTTCAAATATTTTGAACATTGATAATAAATATGAATATTTCGTGAACAGTAACCCAGGATATTAGAATGATTTCTGAAGGATCAAGTGACACTGAAGACTGGAGTATTGATGCTGAAAATTATGCTTCAGAGGAATAAATGGAAAATGGTAATTTATATAACAATATTTCAGTTTTTACAGAATCTCTGTTCAAATAACAAAAAGACTTCCTTAAAAACTTGCTCCTGCAAATAAACAGAGACAAAAAAAGTACCCCATTTATCTCCACTATGCTTAATTTTCTTTCTTTTTTTTTTAAGATAACTGCAGCCATTTTTTTTAATTGTGTCTGATTACCTGAAGTCACCGCATCCCATAATTTGTAAAAATACAAATAAAGCTCAATGTAATCTGTTTTTTAAATTTTGTTTTGTTTTTGGTTGACAGGTGAGGGAACAGCTTTATTACTCGCTCAGACTAAACGACGTGGGAGTTGAGTGTGCCTTCTCCACTATAAGGTGAGGGGACAGGCCATTAAAGTATGTGGCACATGCCTGTATGATGTGGCCATATGCTTTTTAAATTACAACTGAATCTTATGTAAATTATCACTTTGCACAATTCTTTGCATCTTTTTTAGAGACTGATGTTAATTCAGGGTATAAACCAGGTCTCTGTGTGAGGTAATTCGTAGTTGCGTATAGAGCTGACCTCATTATCTGATTGAGCAAATGATGTTCTGTTAACTGTTACTCTAACCTCATCTCTTGCCAACCCAGACCCTTTCTACTACTGCCTGGCTTACGTGACAAATGTGATTCATTCGGTGGGTCATTCGGGCTATCTTTGCACCATGAATGCAAATGAGTATTTACCACATAGCCTAAGGCCATAAGAAATGCCACCCTGAGCCTTAGCAGTCCTCAGACTCCACATTTTGCTGACGTAATGCTGTGTAAACTGGGATAGACACACATGCTGTGAACAAATTGGACAACTCATGGACAATGCACAGCTATTATAAGTCCAAGCATGTGACGAAAAAGAGGTACGTCCCAGCGGTAAGTCACTTGAAATCATCACATGCCAAAAATCTCTCCCAGGGCTCAGTTTGTTTCTGTGGCACCAGAATGACAGCAGTTTTAAAACAAACTGTTGTATCCTGAATGTGATGTTGTAATGTCTGAGAATCTGCGCTAGACAAATCAGAGTGGCCTTATCGTTGTATTCTGCTGAGCTAAGCAGATGGGCAATGGTTTCTGTGAATTACGGCAGCATTGCACCATGAAAGCTTGAGAAGTCTGACGAGGGTTTGCAAACTGAAGAAAAAGGTATCGAAGGCCAGGATGGAGAATGAACCACTGTTCTTCATATAGCACACTGTATTTTTTTTTCACGAAGCTCACGACCCCTGCCCAACTAAGAAACATAGTCACTACATAGTACACTGCAAGTGCACATTCAATTCAGTTAAGCACACTTCTTTTAAAGTATAAAGTACATAATTTGATTATTTATTATGAATCAGCATCTTTAAAATGTTCGAAATGTGTGTAAGACCTACAAGGTGTACAAATATACCAAGCCAACTATCAGATCAAAATTTTTGGCTTTGTCATTTTAAAGCAGGGATGTCCGATCCTGCTCCTGAAAAGCCAACATCCTGCAGATTTTGGATCCAGCCTGCCAAAAACACACTTGCCTGGAAGTTTCCAGTAATCCTGAAAACTGAGATTGGCTGGATCAGGTGTATTTAATTAGGATTGGAGTTAAACAGGACAGTGGCATGACTCCCCTTAATTTAAAGTATTTGATTTGATGCAATGTAATTTTGACAGAATTTGATTTGTTACTGCTTTGCTTTGATTTTATTTTATTTGGATACTATGCAGTGTGAGCTGATTTTATTTAATAAATTCATTATTTAGAATTGTATTGTAATTGACTTGATTTGATTGCTTCAGTTTGATTTAGTGAGATTTGATTCAATTTTAAATTGAATTTGATCCAGTTTGATGTGTTTTGATTCAGAATTGATTTAGGTTAGGTTCTATTTTTGATTCAGTGCCATTCAATTTTTGTTTATTTTTGTTTCTGGAATTTGGCTACAGTGGTCATTTTCTTTTCTTTGTGAACCTGATTATACTTGTTGTCTTTGCATGCAACCCAAAAGGTCAATTACACACACACACACACACACATATATATATATATATATATATATATATATATATATATATATATATATATATATATATATATATATATATATATATATATATATATATATATATAAAACATAGAACAGAGTCTGACAATCTCTCAGCTCAACATTATTTATGTAGGATATATAAAAACTAGTTGACAAGAGTGCTTCACAAGTAGAAAAAAAAGGTGAATTGACAAGGCTGCATACACTACTGCAAATGCAAAGTGCAATCAAAATCAGAACAAGTATGTCAACTACCAAAGATTGACCCAATTCAAATACAATGTGTAAAAAAATAAAATAAAATTAAACCTGAGATCTAAAATTTTACATTAATCTGACAAATAAAATGAGTTTAGTCATAGACAAACACTGAATACATGCAGTCAAGTCTTTATTTTCACTTTAATGGCTGGATAAACCCCCTCCATCTTCAAATGTGTATTGCAAGTTTCCCAACAAAAGATTTTGTTGGCTCATAAACTTAAATGTGTTAAATGCAAAGCCTGATTTAACACTTCAGGAAAACAAAAGAAAACAAAGCAGATGCTGTCAGACCTTAACGACCCTTTAAAATATCCAGTGACACTTCCTAGGCTCCTAGGATGGATCTGGTCTCCATCGATTTTGGTACGGCACTAATTTAGAGGGACACCAATTTGGAAAGGTTGATTGGAGCTCTTTTTTCACCGACCCTGCTGCCTGTGTTTGTTCACTTTGTAAAGCCTGAGTCCCTCACTTAGTCTGGAAAAAGCCTGTCAAGGCTGTAGCACATCTTTCTGATTGATGGGCTGCTCTGTCTCGTTCTCAAATGTTCTCTCTTTTTCACTCACACTGATTCAGAATGGCATGCACAGACTGGTTTAGTCATTCTGCACCTTGCGAAGGATGCTATATTTTACCTAATATCAACTAGTTTCATAAATGTTTCACACACATGTGTTTGCTTTTAAATGAACATATATCACAACTGTTCCATAACCCAGTGAGTTTCCTTCTGCAGGCAGCATTTTATTAAGGCATCATATGTGCGCTCTCAAAGTCAAAGCTATTTTTGGAATAATTCTATGACAATGTCACATGCATCCTTCATGGAGAAAGAAATAGCATTGTGACAAGCGTTATGAAAAAATAAAAGTAAGCTATTTTAGTTATAAGCAGACTATAGCAGACTGAATTTGTTATAATTCAATCAATACTGAAAAGAGTAAAAGGGTTTTATAGTCAATAATAATTTATATTGTATTATATTATAATGATATTTATATTATTATATCAATATAAATACAAGATACATTTCCATACATGCCTCCATTTAATCATTTTAACGGGTGTTTGCTTTTTGTTTATACTTATTAAATTATTGCATCCTGTCATGTCATCTGTTTTAAATGCAACTCCATCAAATCTTCCTTTTGAGTGAACACTTGGTTTCCAGAAGAAGAAATTATTTTCTCCTTAGAGACATTCACCCACTGCCAATAAAAAAAAAAAAAACATATTAAGTCTTAGACTTTTAAATTATTTATATATATATATATATATATATATATATATATATATATATATATATATATATATATATATATATATATATATTTTTTTTATATATATTAGATTGATTTGCATATATACATGACATTGTATGTATTAGAAAATATGGTGAAATAATCTAAACAACTATTTGAACCAAGGTTGAAAATATAGGCAGTCACTGTTCTGCTCTATTAATGCCAATGATTTTGAAATAAAATTTTCAAAAAGTGCTTTTGGATGTGATGTTCAAGTGTACAGTCCCTTGTTGCATTCCTGACTTACTGTATGGTGTTTTAATGCGCTCTATTTATAGTTAATGCTTTTTAAAAAGAGCCTTCATCTCTCTCTCTATCTGTTTCTCTCACTCTCTTTCAGACTCTATGGCTCCGTTATTGATTTTATGTTTTTAGTATGCATGAAAGTGAGTGTATGTCAAACAAGAGCTGGCTTTGTGAATATTGACGTGCATGGTTTTTATTCAAACCATGCGCCTTTTTTGTTGGCACTGTGTCTGTCAGTACTTCTGCTGTCATGTGGATCTGTCTTTTCTATCCTCTCCCTCTGTTTTCTTACTTCTCTTTTCGCAGTGATAGGTGTAATAACTCATTGTAGTGAGAGCCATTTGTTTTTGTATCTGTTGTCAGACGGGGATCACAAATATTGTTGCTATTCATCAGTGCAGCAGAATACTGATATCAGTACAATGTAAACTATGGCTTCCCAACTTTTTTTTTTTCTTTTTTTTTAACAGAATACATTTTAAATATTAACCTTAATAATATACAATAATTATTTGTTTTAAGTCTACGATTTCAGATGTTAATATATATATATATTTTTTTTGCAATTGGGATTCCTTTTGAACATTTATTGTTCATGTCTTTTAAATAGCAGACGTGTTTATTCAAATTAATATAGATTGCAACATAACTTGTTGGTTGAATTGGTGCACTACAAAGTTTCGAGGGGTTCACGAACCCTCAATTGGAAAGCTGTGGTCTTAAATTCTTTTTATGCAGTTAGTTGATCAGTCAGTACTGGGTGCCGCGTGAGATTCATTGCTCACTGTAGTATATGTATGTGTTTGGGCATTATTGGGGGCAGTGAGTCATAAATTTATGCTGTTTTGGGGTCAGTGGAGAAATGCTTTTAGGGTCTACTGGCTGTCAGTGATTTAGGCTGTATTGGAGGCAGTTGAGTCATGAGTTTAACACCGCTGACCTCATCACAGTCATCTACTAGATCATCACACAGCCTACGAATCCATCAGCCTTTCTTAAGGGCAGAGAGGTGCTTTACTTCAGCAACTGATGCATGCTAAAGTCAGTACAGATCTCTGAGCATTAGCTCTGAAGGAAGTCTTTCAAACAGTAATATCTGACTAAATCTGATTATAAGCGGCACAGTTACATCCCTGTCTTCATTTAGATAAGCATCAGAGTGCTTTTTATGATTACTATTTAATATATCATTGCTCACTGTAATACAGGGATGCAAACTTTTAACCTTTCTGTGAGTTTGGATCGCTTGTAATGTTCATCTTAAAACGCAACACATGCCAACCGTGTGTCAACGTTAAACTAACTGAAATGAATTAATGTCAATATTGACAAAATATGACAAAATGTCCAAAGACAAAAACTCAAAACTAACAACAACATATCAGAAACTTGACAACTGAGATGAATAATATCAGAATCTCAAAGCTGATGAAATTGGCTGCATCAGAGAACTCTTGTGCATATTGGTGTTAAGGTGTAATGTTACTTTTAACAACAATAGAGTCTCAAAATAAGGCTGGAGGCAAATAGGAATGGTGAAATGCTCTAAGTGAAGAAAGAGAAATTAGGGCTTGTATGAAGATATGTGCATACTGAGACCCAAAACCGGATCTGTCACATTTATACCTAATCAGGTTTCTAATTTCATCCCGCTTTTGTGTTGGCTGGATGTTGGCATTATGTAGATGCCAGCTGCGGGAGATTGTCAGACCGTCAAATGCTTCTGCCCGTTGTTTTGTATGATAAATATGGATTAATTTCTTTCTTTATTTTTTTCTCTCCTTTCTCTGGTTCTGTTGTTCAGCTGTTTCTCTCTCAGCTGGTTGCAACTTCACGCTACCCAACCATGAGCAACACGGTGGGGTCTCCATGGCAACAACAGCTCCCCTCTCTGCTTTCTCCCTCCCTGATGGCATCGGCCCACCAGCTGTCACGTCGTAAGTTTTCCACCCACATATGTATGCACACACTCATACGACCACACAAATGTACATATGCTTTTTTTTTTTAAACAAAGCACAGAGATACATTCATGCAAAGGAATAAAACACCTACACTCAAAACATATGGCATAGAAAAAAATCACATACATTACCTTAGTAAACAGACACCTGTACACCACAAAAACCACAACCTGTCGAGAGCAGAAGAAAATTCATATTAAAGCAGGGTTTTTTAACATGTTAGAGCTGCAGCTGTTCACTACCATTTTGCAGGTTAAAAATTCTGTATCAAACTACAGAGTACTTCTTAGAGCCCCATTAACTGTCCTATTGGTTTGATGAAATTAGCTACTCCATGATAATGTTTCATGCTTGCCAAAGATCTACTGTAAGTGCCACTTTCACATTTTCTATACTGCAAAAAACTGAAATAGACCAGAACTTTAAAACTTGATCAGGTTCAGTGAGTGTATGCCACTATATTGGAAAATCATGCAAATTAGTTTTATATCCATCAGTGGTCCCAACTGCAGTTCAAACTGCTGATAAAAACATCACAGTAATCCACAAGTAACTCATGTTAAGTCTCTCCATTAATTTGTAGTGAAGTGAAAAGCTGCATGTTTGTAATAAACAGATGTATCATTAAGGCTTTTTAACATTTAAACCATTGCTTCTGGCCAAAATCCATAACAGCACTTTCTCCAGTAAAAAAAAAAGTGCATCGCCTGTTGCCTTCTCATATTGAAATCTAAAACATGTTTAGAGCCATTTTGAACTGCTTTCACTAGGTGGATGATCTGTGCAAACAGTATTTATTTTCTGATTCAGACAAGACTTCTTTTTACTGGAGAAAGCAATATTATGGATACAGGACTCATACTGTATATAAGCTGAAAGCAATGGTTTGAAGTTACAGACATCTTGATGGATTTATCTAATACAACTACAAAGATTTTATTTTAACAATACATTAATTGGTGGACTGGAGTTGTGTGATTTACTTGTGGACGATTGGGATGTTTTCATAAATTGTTTTTAAAAGCTGCATTGGATACATTGGTGAGCAAGGGATGTAATGCTAAATTTGAGGAAACAAACTCATCTACATCTTGTATGGCCTGCAGTTGAGTAAATGTTCATCATATTTTGGGAAAAACGATTCTTTTACCTTACTGTTCGTACTTCCTATGTAAAAATATACTGTGTCTGTATTATACGATAAAACCATCAGTGCATTATTACAGCTAGCCATGCTGAGAAATCAGGACTGGGAACGGTTTGTAATGGTAATGTACTTTTTTATTTTATTTGAAATACAGTGTGGTTATATGCAGCCGGTATAGAGAGGGTAAATATCACATTTTGCCCAAAGATATCCACAGATATTATGTTAATCATGTGTGGGAGCATGTATGTTTGTGCCGTTGCCTTTAGTCATGCAGTACATTTGACTATATGATAGTGTGTAAATAAACATATAAAGTGCTTTGTTACCGCCTCCACATTTGTTTAAGGCTGTTTGTGCCACACATGGACTCTTCTGCATAGATTAGGGAGGACATTCCTGCTATGTTCAACTCCATTTCTGGGTGATTCTGTGATAGTGTTAAATTATTCCCTATGCTTTTTATTTTTTGTCTATGAATCTCCCAGTCTCATCTTTAAGCTAGAATTTCAAAATCATTTTGGTTTTGGTTGCAGCTGACTTATTACAAAGCTTTGTGAACATCCTGAGCTGTGCCCCTTTTAATACAGATATGCAGGATGTTGGAATTCACTTGCAGTTTTGCTGAAGTGCTGTGATTGTGTTTTTTTTATTAGTAGTATAAGTAGTATTAGTAATAGTATTTGTATGTGTGTGTGTGTGTGTGTGTGTGTGTGTGTGTGTGTGTATTTGACTGGATGTGATTTTCAATGCATATACCAGCATGCCATACTAAATCTAGACCTGCATTTATTCACTTTGCAAATGAGGATCACTACCACACAAGCAATTCATCAAAAGTGGGCACCAACATTAGAAGGGTGATACAAAGAGCCAAGGATTGCCAGAAAAGTACAATCTTATAGTTAATATAATTTATAGTACAGTACTGTTCTATATCAAATGTTTTTTTTTTTTAATTAAGTCTGTTATGCTCATCAATGTTGCATTTATTTGATGAAAAATACAGTAGAAACCATTATATTGTGGTATATTAATACAGTCTAATAACAGTTTTACAATTAACTGGCTTCTATGTAAAAGCCTTTACTGTCAATTCTGACTAATGCATCCTTTCTGAATAAAAATATTAATTTATTTTCTTTTTTTCTTTTTTTTAACTTCTGACAAGAGATTTTTGTATGATAGTGAAACGTATTCATCCATCCATCCATCCATCCAGTCATTCATCCATCCATCCATCCCTTTTAAGAAAGGTTTTTTGTAATGATTAGTCTTACTTTGACTGTTGGCATCTTTCGTTTTGTTTGTTCATTTAGGAGTAGGTTTGTCTAAATAATATGATTTATCTGATATGGCACTTTCTTAGACCACTGAGGAAAAGTGCAAAACTGCGTTAAGCTATTCCGCTATAAAGAAAAACTATAAAGAAAAGTCTAGAATTTCTGTCCATTATTTCACAGACATATTATTGCAACAAAACATCCAATTCTATTTGCATTAAGTTAGTAGTTTCAAACTGATCTATCATATATCCAATCTGATGTCACTAACCTTGCAAAAATTTTTGTGGGGGGGGATTTTAGTACTGAAATTTCCTGACAATGTCTGTATCTGATCTGTTGTCCTCTTTGTTGTCTTGACATCTATTCTTTCCCCTAAAATATGGATTTTTTTCACATTTTAGAAGGTGCTTTTTTAGATTTGCTGATGAAATATTCTCAGTAATTTTCAGAGTCCTCACAGAGAGAGAGATAATTGTACACTGAAAATTTATGAGCCAAAACTTCATCAAAGCCTCTGGGGGGGGGGGGGGAACTTGAGTCCAAAATCTGACCTTCGCTCCAGTGCACGCCCCTGTCATCACCCTCAGACTGCTGGGTGAGAACCAGACAGACACACACACTAACAAATAATTCAGTTATACAGTGGCCATATTCTTCACTTTTGTAGCATTGCTTTTTTTTTTCACTTGTGATTCTGGCACTGAAAACAGCCTTAGGTTTATACCCATATTCCTTTGTCATTTTCATGACTGCATTTGTTTCTGTTCCTTTTTAATTTTTATAAATGTAAACGCAGGCACACTAAGTGCTAATACATGTGAATGTTGTTCAACTAGAGCCTAATTTGCTGAACATTGAATAGATGTTGATATGTAAAAACACAGTAATATGCTCATAGTTCTGACATCATTAACCAAAATGAAAGATAAATGAAGATGGTTGATGATGGATAGATGAATGGATGGATGGATGGATACATGAAAAGACAGACTATTTCTTTTCAAAAGAGTGAGTAAAATCCTTTTTTCCATGATATATCCTCTTTAGAGCATCACTCTCCCCATCATGCATGAATTTGCTTCTTTCTCTAATGCCAGTTTCTCTCTCAATATCCCTCTATGCTGCCGTTGTTCCATTTTCAAGACACCAGCACATTTGTTTATGTCATGTTTATTTTAGCTGAAGTATTTCAGGGCCCTGTCTGTTTTTATATGTGGGTTTGTGCTGTTCTTTAAAAGTGGCAACAGTTCTGCTGAAGCTGTTAGTTGAGATGTCTGTTTAAAGTCTGTCGGAGTGCAGAGTTGTCATTCAGGAGCTGTTCGGTGTCAGTTCATCATCTGACTCTGACCAAAGACAGTTGACGGGCCAACATTATTTACATCTGGCCCTGCAGATTCACACAGCACACGGAACAGAATTGTGTCACATGAAACTTTATTCAAAATAAGAACTCTTATTTGAATCGGCTGTCATATCTGATTGAGAGCCTTGAAATTCAAATTTGAAATCTAAATACTAAACTAGCTGGAAAGAATGAAGTTATATTCTACTGAAGGTGAATTCAAATTATTTAATTAAGGGACCTTAATTTGGTCAGATCTGTATGCCTGTATTTTATAAAGAGCTCAGACAATCACACACAAGGACAGAAGTTCTTTTGATTTCCCTAAGACATTGTGATAAAACATTTGCATAATACATCTCTTGTCTCGTGTTCTAAAGGTTATAAATGAGCTGCTGGTTACAAGTCCAATTCCCCCGTAGTCCTTTGTCATTATGAGAAACCAAATGTCATTAAAGATGCAGTTTTGAGATCAAGTTTGTAATAACTAGAACTTTTTTTTTTTTTTTTTTAATAAATGTAGTTTTAATTTTAATTTAATCATGCTCACTAAACAAAATTTTGGTATGGATTGCTGTGGACTCTGTAGGCCAGTTATAGGATAATGTTCAGTAATAAATTAAATTAAATTGAAATTATTTATACATATTTTTACATATTTATAAATTACATGCGCACATACATAAATAAATAAAGCTCACTTTATAATGTTTATTCAGTAATTTTGTCTGCCACAATAATGTTTTGAATTATCTTCACTTGTGAGCATTCCCCAGCAAATATTGATAGTGCTAATTAACTATGATTTATGTTAATTAGCATATCATGTAATTCAATATTTTTTATCCAGTGTACCGATTATGCATTAATAATGGATACAAATAAAGTTAAATAAATTGTTACCGAAGCATTTGTTTGCCTTTGCCTTTGTTTATGTCTCTCTTCTTTCTCTTTCAGTCTTAATCTTTTTTTTTTCTCACCGTATCCTGGTAAAAATATATTGGGCAGGTGAGTGTGGGAATAATAAACAAAGCTTATTAATGTGTAATTCAGCAGAAAAATGACCATGATCCATAGGTGATATTATATTCCTCATATAACATATGTTTGTTTTTTCTTATTGTTGGAAAAGGGCTTCGTACACCATCAATAGAGGGTCAAATATTTTTATTAAGGAGTCATATTAAGGGTGAAATGTTTTACATATATTTATTTTAATTTTTAAATTATTACAATGAAACGCTTTTTCGTTTGGAATAATAATATGCACCCTCTATTAAATCATAATAAGACTTGCACTAAGGAAGTAAACAGTCAATTTTGACATCGTGTTGACTTTTATTTTCCTTATTCAGAGTTCAGCAGTAGATATAAGCTCTAGCAATGGAAATCTATTGCTGTATTGTGTTCTCAGATCTGTACTGACAGCAGGCAGATTGTAGTTCTGAACTGTTAAATAAACTACACACATATATAAAAAAATCCACCATTTCATATCTTGTGCTGCACAATTCTGCGCAACAGCTGTTACACTACCCTCATTTTTTTGTATTTGCTCCGTTTTGCTTTCTCTCTGTGTGATTTTCTTTCTATGTCTAACAGAATATATTTCAAGTGCTTGTATCTGCAAGCATGCAATTCTTCCAGGAAAGAAGTCATTTATGAAGTTATGAAAGTGGTGCTTGATGTAAGCCTCATAAAACCATGGATGATATCTCATGTGTGAGATGCCATTTAAGATATCACAGCAGGACATAT
The DNA here is from genome assembly GCF_003368295.1 of Carassius auratus. Classification (NCBI taxonomy): domain Eukaryota; kingdom Metazoa; phylum Chordata; class Actinopteri; order Cypriniformes; family Cyprinidae; genus Carassius; species Carassius auratus. Next base: position 84,310 of record NW_020525149.1, on the reverse strand, counting down.
TACAGATCACTCCAGATTATTTCACTGCAGCTCTGACATTTGACACACTTGTACATGTGAAAAACTGTGACGACATATTGAATGTATCTGATAGCGCACAGTAGGCTGCCGCATCTGTTTACTGATCTGTGTCCTGTGTTGTCTTGACAGCATTTGGCAATTCATGCTCTTCAGGTATAGTACTGTAACTAAAAATCTGTCTAATCTAAAAAAAAAAAAAATTCTACAAGTCACACACAGAAATGAATAAGACACAGTATGGTATTTGGTAAGAAAATGCATAGGTAATTGGAAAAAGCTACATTATCATTGCAAATCTCGTGAAATTGTATGACGGCCAGTTTTTTTTTAGGTTTTTCATTTTTTTTTTTTTTTTATAACTGTGCAAGTGTGATTTGTCTATCGCAGCTCTTCCAGATCGACCTCCTGGAAATCTTTGGCACAGTTCTTCTCCTTTGGTTTTTCTCAGATCCTGGACATTCAGAACCTGGTGGCCGAGGTTCTGGATCCTTCTGAGCCTGTGAACTTTAACCCCCAGAGAGAAGAAACAGATCCTCTGCAGGCCAACACTCTCATTATTTAGTTCTTGGCTTTATCAGGTAATTCTAAATGTCAGGCCATAACATCACTGATTGCCTTTCATCTTATTTTATTGTTATATTGAGTTATTTTCCAACATGTTTTTTTTCTGTATGAGTTATATATTCATCTATCTACGATAATTCTCTGCTTTTATCTGTGGGCATTAAAATTTGCATTTAAAAAAAATAATATAGAAATGGTTAACTAAAAAGGCTTTATGCTCGTTAAACACATTGTCACTGATTACTTCCTTGCATGCAATCTATTTAAATTATAAACGTGTCTGGGATAACACAGACATTGTGTTTTTATTTTATTTTTTCTAACATCATCCGTCTGGAATAATGTTGTTTATTTAAGTACTCCACTAAATTAAATCATTATTCCAGGAAAAACTGTTCATATGGGGAAAGGCCGTAACATAGCACTGAAAATGTATAATGGTATTAAAAAATGAATATAATATATTAGATTTGTAATAGTGAATTACAAAATGACAATCTGCTTAAAAAGATTCACATGCAGGTATGTTACAGAGCAGTATGTTTTAGTCTACAGCCTCTACGAGCAGTGCTGAAACTCTAGTTTTTAAACGGGAGATATCAGATCCTTTAATTCTATAGTAGTGCAGTTAGGGCCAAGCATCTCTGGCTAACTTATCTCTGCCTCCAATCAGCCGGTGTTCTTATATCACTCAAGTATTGATGCTAACTTTTCTACATAAGAAACAGCACTTATCAAGTGTGCTTGTGACAGACTGAGGCACTTCTCTGTTCTCAGATCAGACATTGTTGGATTTAAAGGCACACTCTCCCTCTCTTTCTCCTCTATCTCTCTCACTTGTCTCTGTCAAATCATTGTTTTTCTCAAATGGGAGATAAGGTGATTAAATGTGTCTCTTTTCAACCTTGAGATACATTTAATACAAAATGACATACATATAATACCTTTTAATAATCTTTTATTATATATAATACATTTAAATTGTGATATTGCTTAATGGCTATGATTTAGTCTAATGCAAAAGATAATTTTTGAAATTGTGTAGCCCTATGCTGTAAATCATTGCAAAGTAAAACAGTCAAAACACTTTAAAATATACACTTAAAAATATTAAATATTTTAGTTCACTTATATTTCATGTGACTATTAACCAACATCAGAGAACCCCGAACAAAATAATTTTGAGAGTCCCCGGTTTAATGCATTTAATTTACCTGTTTTATACTGAATTTATGATATCATGTAATATTAAAATAATAAATTGATTGATAGCCCTAATAATATAATAATTTATATAATGTTCATATGTCTTAATATGAGGTTATTGTAAAACTCTACATTTGAGATTTATTTATTTCTTGTCTTCAAATTTGATGTAAGAGAAAGAGTGCAAACACTTTGACAGGCTAATGGATTGGATGGATTGGTTCAACATTTTTTTGTAAACGCTCAGTAAGAAGGCTGGTGAATCAACTGACATGACATTGACCTACTACTGGTTAGAGGTAGATGGAAATACCTGAATACATTTTCTGTTTTGTAAAGGAAATAGAATTATGACATTTATCTACTTAATGAATCTCAATTTTAAAAGGCACCATTATTGTTTATGTGTGTGCATTCTGCATTCCCTCTCAGAAATTTCCTCTCACCATGCTGAGCTATCCAGCCCTTTGTTTACCAGATGAATATAAATGTGAAATCCTTGCATAGCTGTAAGGCCTATTCTTTTAATTGAAGAAATCAAGTCATTTGATTGGGTCTGAGGTCAGAACTGACATTTTGAGTGAATAGCACTTAAACTCTGGAATTGTGATGTGATCGCGCTCAGTGGGCCTGCCAATTGTCCGCACTCTAAATAGTTTCTATCCTTATCTAATTCTGAGTGATTGATTGCTAATCTTGCTCTCAAAGAGAAAAGAAACCAATCATCTCTCCCTAATCTATCCCTCTGTTTTAATTCATTCTGCTGAGGATGGAGGCGAACTCTTCACACTGCCCTGACAGCTCTCAAATGTCACCTAGGACTTTGATTAATTCATTTATATCATTTAATTTAATTATTTATGTCTTTTGTTTATCCTCGTGTTCATGTAACGGCAGCCTGGGGTTCTAAGCCCATGTTGGTTTTTAAACTTCAGGTTTGAATGACTAAACCCATCGCCCCTGAGCTCCTGGTGTTGAATGAAGTTGTTCGTGTGGAGCAGTTCAGTGATGGATGATTATTGCTTGCATAAAATGCAGTGGACCATTAATGGATAATTAAATAGATTTAAAACATTGTGTTTTTAAGGAAGTATCTTCCTGCTGCTTCAAAAAAAGTCCTGCTTCAACAAATCACAAATAACTGTATTTATATATTTATTTCTTTATTGATTTTTCCTCTACTGTGAAGGAGCCACAGTGCAACGAATTTGAAAAGTTATTGATTTTGCTTTCAGGAAATGCTGAAGCTTCACATGATTAAATGGGAAGTTTTGTTTTATCATTTACCTGCTCTTTCTGATAAAAAAAAAAAAAAAAAAAAAGGATACTGTTTTATTGTTTTAATCAGGTTAGCGGTTCAGTCAGGCTACTATTCTTTATTTACATTATTATTATTATTAACTTAATATTATTGACATTATTTATAATTACAATAAATGTAATAATGTTAGTGTCAGAATGGTTAAGGATTGCATGTTAGTTTTAGGGTTATACAATTTAGTTCCCCATTGAGGGAAAAAAATAATTATATTGTGTCCTGTTTCCTATTTTTGCCAAAAAGTTTAAATACATGGGAAGGAAGTTTTCGTTTTGAAAGTTACAGTTTGCTTTTATAGTTCAATAAACTCCTCATCTAAAAACGATCAAGGACATTTTGATTCCTAGTGATATGCCCTCTGTTTAAAAAAGAAAAGTTTAAATCAGTTACTATTGATCTGGTGGAAAGGAGTTTGTCATGGAGTGACAGATTCTTCATGATAGAGTCGCTTGAACTGGCTTTCCATTATTGCATCACTGATACTGGTTCTTCTATGAAGGAGTCACTCACACTTGCTCTTTATCATCAAATTACTGAGATTTGATCATCATTGTGAAGTCACTCAGATTGATTCTTCATAACAATCCACCACCAAAGGACTCCTAATAATATCTCTTTTAAATCATTTGCGATGTCCTTACAGATCCAGTTGTATCTCAATGTATATCAAAATTTATTTTCAATTATGCCACATGCCCCAATGCCAACCAGTTGTCTGTCTCTCCCTAGGGTCCCTCAAGCTAGTGTGAATTCAGACTGGCCCAGCACTGTCCATTTCACCTTCCAGCTTTACCGATTCCTCCCTGTCACCACAGAGCATCTGAAGCTGCTTGACCTGGAAAAGAACAGCAAGCTGAAATCCAACTCTGATTACCCCTGTGTCCTCTCTGTTATCAGCAAGGATGGCACACTTAGCTCTGGTATGATTACATCCTCCTTCAAATGCTTTTTGATTCTCTTCAGCATTCCACAACATTATTTCATTTGAATAATCGTTTTTTTTTTAGAAGCATCCATGAAAGCAAATTTATATTTCTAAAACTTCTCAAAATCACCACTATCACTTTTTTTGTTCTGTTGAATTCGATCAATGCCTGTGTAAAACTTTACAGCCGTAGTTAACTGCAATGCATGCACTGTTTCAATTAATAAAGCTCTAAAAAATGAGCAATTAGAGTTTTACGGCTCTTGGCCGAAGTCCAGTAATTGCTTTTAAGAAGGAATCTTCATACACAGCAGCCCGCTGAGGGGAAGTGTAGAAGCGGCATGACTTTGTGATGAACTTGGTCATGCTGAGAAAACAGTTTTGGCTCGGCTGGTTCATACGGCTGCCAAAAATACTTATTACCTGCTCCTGATGTGAGTTATTTTTATCAATAGTTTCTCACAGACTGGCAAAAGTGGATATTTCAAAGCACCTTAACATTTTTAACTAAGAGCACTTCAAGTACACTTTTCCCACTGCCAGAGTGGGGCTTTTTGCTCTCATTTTATACAATGAAAATCTTGGCTAAAGCTCATTGCCTTGATTTATTTGTGTTGCAAGCAACATCTTGCCTGAACAAAACTCCCTCTATGAGGGAAAACTGTAGCTGTGCAGTAATATCACCAGCTGTTGCATTGAAATGGCCTTTACTGATTAGCTAGATAAAGTATCCAATGAGGTGGAACATACAAGACATGAAAACGTGTCTGTCTCATGCGTAGACAGCCTCTCATTTGCCTACAGAGACCAGCGGTTCTCAACCTTTTTTACTCCAAGGCCCTGTGTCTTCTCCAAATCAGTAGTGCAGTGCCCCCCAACCTCTTCCATTAAAAAAAACCCTTTGTTTTCTAGTGTTGTTACTTTTCTCAGGGTTCGGGTAGAGTGATTAGGCAAGGACTCAGTAATGCAGAGAGAAGGGCTCTTTATTAATATTAAAATAAACTAAACTAAAACTACCATGTAGGGTAAACAGACAGAACTTGACTTGCAAGGCAGGACACAAGGAGCACAGACAAACATTCGTGAATGAACTCCCACAAGACTGCAAACACAAGAATAAATAGGGAGCTAATGAGAGCAACGAGGGAACACATGTGGGGCAAATTAAATCAATAATCAGGTAACAAGATTGATGGGGTCAAGACAGTTGACATGAGAGCACATGGCACACAGAAACTAAGAAAAAAAGCCATGTGCTCACACAAAACAAAAACACAAGCACATGGTCAGCAAACCAATCACAAGCCATGTGCTTGAACAAGACAAACTACAAGAAGACAACAAGAAAAGCATGCGGCCAAAAACAAACCATGTGCTACACAAAACACAACACACGTGGACAGAAGAGCGCACGGACAAGTGAACTCGAGACCGCATGCTCGCACAACAAGACAGAACATAGAGCACGAGTGTCCGAACCCTTAAACAAAACCGAAACTCAGCAAGACATGAATGCCAGGATCCGAACACCACGCTTCAACATGAAACAGGACACGCAGACGAGAGCGCATGGCATCCCTAACAAGGAACACCCAAAAACAAGACAGGAACATTACAGTACAAACCAGAACACACATGACAACACAAGACTGACACACAACAACAGAAAACAAGACAGGGAAATCAAAACACAGATACAAACAGGGGAGGGGAGCCAACAGGAAAACCCAAACAGTAATTAAAGGGACCAAGGAGGGGCGGGAGGGCTAAGCCAAGGAGGCGTAGGCAGTCCAGGAGTCCTGGCAGTGGGCCAGGGCAGAGCCGGAGGGATGAACCAGCCAGGTTCCAGATCCCAGCAGACCACCAGGGCGGAGCCAGAGTGATGAACCAGCGAGGCTCCAGCCCAGGGCCGTTTCTAGGCATAGGCAAACTAGGCGGTTGCCTAGGGCGCAAACAGCTGGGGGGCGCCAGTGAGAGCCCCCAGCCCACCAATAGTTTATATATATATATATATATATATATATATATATATATATATATATATATATATATATATATATATATATATATATATATATATATATATATATATACAAATCTTTGGTGAGGGGGGGCGGTTGGTAGAAATCTCGCCTAGGGTGCCAAAAAGGCTAGAAACAGTCCTGCTCCAGCCTATCAGGAACCCTGGCAGTACACCTGGGCAAAGACAGAGGGGCAGACCCGAGAGATTCCAGCCGAACAGGAACCCCAGCAGGTAGCCAGGGCGGAACCGGTAGTGCCTGGCCATGTGGGATGGACGAAGCCTTTTTCTTCCTCTGTTTCCAAGACTTTTCTGAGACAGCTGACAACTTTTCAGTTTTATGTAATCATTTTTAAACAAACTAATTAAAGAATGTGCAACATCCAAGAATTTTAGAATACATGATAACACTAATGATGATATGATTTATGTCAGTATAACAACAATTAAAGTATTAACACTTGGAACATTTTAAATAAAGATAATTGTTTTTACCAAGTTCAAGATTGAGGATGGTTCCGACAAAACTATATTTTCTGAAAAACACTTTTAAATTTTCATAATTTACAATTTATGTACAAAGTGCAAAAGAAAGAAAAAACTGTGAGGGAAAAAATAAATGCACAGGAACAGGAACACATGAAGATGCCAACAGGCCACTATGCCAGTTGCCTTAACCTGAATTTACGGACATATTTACGCATCCATTAAGAATTATTTAACAGAGCAAAACACAAATTAAAAAAGCAAATAAAAGCTTCTTTCTTTGTTTGTTGGCATATTAATAATAACAGACTCACATGTCTAATAATGTATGATTGCGTAATCATCTTTACCTCCATTACAATCATCTTCCATCTAAACTTTACTGGTGAGATACTGGTTTGATTTATTTAGCACAAACAGAATAGTCCTGACTTCATATTTCTTATTAATATAGATATATTTGTCCCCACCAATCAGTGCACAAGTTTATGTATGATGACGAAAGCACGTTAGTGCTAGCCCTCCCGGAACTCATATGCAGATAGTACACGTATGTCTGCAAGAAATCTGTTAAAGATCTCTTCATCTGGAAAGTATCTGCCATGTACAAACATCTGACAGACGTCTCTAAGATGTCAGTTTTACATACACATCTTAAAGACATTTTCTAAACATCTATTTGACATGTAACAGGAAAAAGATAGAGATCTCCTTTATGTATGTGTGCTATCTGGGATAGAGATTGCATTGTGGTCCCCACAGTTAAAAATAAATAAATAAAATAATAATAATCTCTGAATGGAAATCTATGAGAACAGTTTGGGCGATTCTCGGCCAGGGGTGCGTTTCACAAAAACATAGTTGCTAATCTGTTAGCAACTTAGTTGGTTTGTGTAATGAAAGGTTCAATCAGACTAGAGGAAGGAGACCAGAGTCGGCGTACGGGGCTCGTGAGATGCTTTATTTCCAAAAAAAAAAAAAAAACAAATAAACAAACAAGCGCGGCAGGTGCGCGCACTCTCTAACTGCACTTTGGCAACGGTTACTGCGTCTGACTGGCGCTATCGCTCTCCAGCTTCCTCCCGCTCACGAGTCCCCGTCTCTCTCTCCTTTCGCCGGCTGTCGCGCTCCTTAAATGCAGGTTCCCCACGCCAATCACTGAAACGAGACCCAGGTGTTACTTGTTTCTCACCTGAACCACTTATCGCCGCTCGTCTCTTCACTCGCGCTCCCGTTGCAGACTTCGCTAAACCACGCCTCCGCCACATACCCCCACCGCCCGACTCAGGCCGGGGAGCCATCCGGCCTGCAGCCCCCCCCCCATTCCTGGAGAGGAAATCGGCCACAGCCATCTGCGCCCCCGGCCTGTGAATCACCTTGAACTTAAATGGCTGTAAAGCTAGATACCAACGGGTGATTCGCGCGTTGGTATCCTTCATGTGGTGGAGCCACTGGAGGGGCGCGTGGTCCGAGCAGAGGGTGAACTCCCGTCCCAGGAGGTAGTAACGAAGGGTGAGAACCGCCCACCTGATGGCCAAACACTCCTTCTCTATGTTGCTGTACTTAGTCTCTCTCTTGGAGAGCTTCCGACTAATGTACAGCACCGGGCGGTCTTCCCCCCCCACCTCCTGGGACAGGACCGCACCCAGCCCCCTGTCCGATGCGTCGGTCTGCAAAAAAAAGGGGAGAGCAAAGTTAGGAGAGTGCAGGAGCGGCCCGCCACACAGGGCCGCTTTAACTCGGGTAAAGGCCCGTTGGCACGGCTCCGTCCACTGGACCGTATCTGGTACCTCCTTTTAGTGAGGTCAGTCAACGGGCTGGTGAGGTCCGAATAATGAGGAATAAACCTCCTGTAATATCCCGCCAGCCCCAAGAACTGCCTCACCTCCTTTTTGGTCTTGGGCCTGGTACAGGTTGCAACTGCTGCCGTCTTATCAATTTGGGGATGCACCTGCCCGTGGCCCAAGTGGAAGCCCAGATACTTTACCTCCACCCGCCCAACTGCGCACTTCTTCGTGTTGGCCGTTAGCCCCGCCCGTCTCAGCGCCCTGAGGACCGCCCTCACATGCTCCATATGCCGCCACCAGTCCCCACTATAGATGATAATATCATCCAGGTAGGCGGTGGCATATGCAGCATGGGGCCGCAGCACTTGATCCATGAGGCGCTGAAACGTAGCCGGGGCCCCGAACAAGCCGAACGGAAGCGTAACAAATTGGTGTAATCCATACAGCGTGGTGAAGGCGGTCTTTTCTTTGGATATGGGCGATAAGGGGATCTGCCAATAACCTTTGGTTAAGTCAAAATGTCGAATAAAACGAGCCGTGCCTAACCGATCGAGCAACTCGTCAATCCGCGGCATTGGATAAGCATCAAATTTGGAAATTGCATTCACCCTGCGATAGTCTACACAGAACCGTACCGAGCCGTCCGTTTTGGGCACCAAAACTATCGGGCTCGCCCAATCGCTGTGTGACTCCTCGATTACTCCCATCCCCAGCATAGCCTCTAATTCGGTCTGAACTACCTTTTTTTTGTGTTCAGGTAATCTATATGGCCGGCTGCGAATTACGACTCCCGGCTCTGTCTCAATATGGTGCTGAATCAGGTCCGTACGGCCGGGTAGGGGCGAAAACACGTCTGCAAATTCTACCTGCAACTGCGCAATGTCAGTGAGCTGCGAGGGCGAGAGGTGGTCCCCTCCTAGAGCCAGTGCGAGGGGTTTTCCTTTAATAATCGCCTCTGGCCCGAGATCCTCCTCCCCACTCACTACCTTCGCTAGCAACACTGACTCCTCCCCGCTCCATTTTTTAAGGAGGTTGAGGTGGTAGATTTGCCGTGAGTCGCCTCTATCTGTCCGTACTACCTCATAATTGAGATCTCCTATCCGCCGTGTGACCTCAAATGGTCCTTGCCACTTGGCTAACAATTTGGAGCTAGAGGTTGGCAGTAAAACGAGCACTTTATCTCCCGGTGCAAATTCTCACAGCTTAGATCCCCGGTTATATAGCTGGCTTTGTCTGCCTTGGGCCTGAAGCAAATTCTCCATAGAGAGCCGCCCCAGTGTATGGAGTTTTGCGCGCAGGTCCAGGACATATTGAATTTCATTTTTGCTATCCGAGTGTCCGTCCTCCCAAGTTTCTCTCAGGACGTCTAGCACCCCCCTGGTCTGACGTCCATAGAGAAGCTCGAAGGGGGAAAACCCCGTGGAGGCTTGGGGGACTTCGCGCACAGCAAATAAGAGGGGTTCTAGCCAACGGTCCCAATTTTTCGCGTCTTCATGCACGAATTTCCGGATCATGGTTTTTAATGTGCGATTAAACCGTTCGACCAGACCGTCCGTTTGTGGGTGATAGACGCTGGTACGCACCGCTTTAATGCCCAATAATCCGTACAATTCGTTTAACATGCGCGACATAAACGCGGTGCCCTGGTCCGTGAGAATCTCTTTTGGGATTCCCACGAAGGAGATTAAACGAAACAAGGCATCCGCCACACTTTTAGCTGAGATGTTGCGGAGTGCCACTGCTTCCGGATACCATGTCGCGTAATCCACTAAGACTAACGCGAAACGGTGTCCCCGTGCGGATCGCTCTAACGGCCCGATCAGGTCCATACCAATTCGCTCGAAGGGGACCTGCACTAGAGGAATAGGGCGCAAAGGCGCTTTTGGAACGGCCGGTGGGTTAACCAGCTGACATTCCCGAAAAGACGCGCACCACCTGCGCACGTTCTCGTGTATGCCCGGCCAAAAGAATCGGGTCGTTAGACGATTTATTGTTGCTGCTACTCCTAAGTGCCCTGCCATAGGATTACAATGCGCCGTCTTGAAAAGCATTTCCCGACGGCTCCGCGGTACTAACAGCTGGGTTGTATCTTCATTTGTCTGAGCGTCGTGGGTCACTCGATACAACCGGTCTTTAATAACGGCAAAATACGGGTGGGATAGCGGACGCTCCGGGTGGAGGACCCGCCCATCGATCGAGCGGACCTGCTCGAAGGCATGCTTCAGCGTTTCGTCCTGGGAATGTTCCAGGGGAAAGTCATCGCGGCCGGCAAGGGTTAGCCTCGCCATGCCGCTCGGTTCCCCTGAGACCGCCCCGCTAGGCCCCGGGACAGATTCTCCCACCTGAGCGCTCGCCCAGCCCCCCGGCCGGTTCTTTCCCCCGACGGCACCCGCTGTCAAACACCCGAGTAACTGCTGAAACGCTGGCCAATTTGTACCCAAAATTAGCGGATGCCGGAAGCGCGGACTAACGGCCACCTCCACACTATGCTTATGGCCCCCAAATTTAATGCCTATGGCTTTTAATGGATATTCCCTTATATCCCCATGCACACACCTCACCTTAACCATGCGGCCCGTATCCAATGCCCCGGATTGTATCAGGCTTTGATGGATGGAGGTCTGGTTACAACCTGAATCCACCAGAGCCTGATAGGTACCCCCCTTAATACTCACGGGTATTTGGTACAGCCCGGCTTGATCGGGGGCAGCCTGCGGGTCGTCCGGGATCCGGACCAGTGTCCCCACCTCCATCATCGGGCACCTGTCCACAAAGTGGCCCGGATCCCCGCAACGCCAGCAGGCTGTCCCGGGTCTCCCCGCTGCCCTAGTGGCGGGAAGTGGCTCAGGGGATTGACGTGGGGAAGCAGCCGGAGTGTCTTCACTCCCCCGTCGCTGGGGAGCGGCCATCCCTCGTGCGGGACCTCGGGCCCCGGCCGCAGGCTCCATCGCCACCCTCCAGCGGGGCGCAGCCCTCGGTGGCCCCACCCAACGGGACCTAGGGAGAGGGAGAGATTTCGGAGTGGGGGGGGGGGACAGAGGGAGAGAGAGAGACAGCAGGGAGGGGCTCGCCGACCCCGGAGCACGCCGCCAGGTGATCCTCCGCCAGTTGGATGGCCAGATCCAGAGACGCCGGGCAGTGGCACTGGACGGTCTTCTTTGGAAGGCGGGAGATGAACTGCTCCAGTACCACTGCGTTGATGATTGATTCGGCGTCGCCGTCCCCGGCCAACAGCCATTTGCGGCACAAGTCCCGGAGCTGCTGCGCCAACACAAAGGGTCGGCCCGCCTCGGCCAGCTCCAGCGACCGGAAGCGCTGGCGATGTTGTTCTGGGCTGAGGCCCACCCTCTGGAGGATGGCTCGTCTGAGGTCGGCGTAGACCAGGAGGTTCGGGACGGGTAGTTGTTGGGCCGCCTTCTGGGCCTCCCCCGACAGCAGAGGGATCACCCTTGCGGGCCAGCTGTCCACCGGCCACCCACACGCCTCCGCCGTCCGCTCGAACAAGTCAAGGAAAGCCTCCGGGTCGTCAGCGGGTCCCATCTTGGTAAGTGGCATGTGAGGGGGCCGGGCGCTGGGGGAGCCCGTCCCCATCCGAGCCTCCCGGTCCAGCAAGCTCCAGACCAGCTCGCGGTCCTCCTGCTGGGCCCGCATCATCGCTTGGAACCGGTGGTCTTGGTCGGCCCGCAGGTCCAGCAGGGCCTGGTGGTGTTCTTGGTGCAGGCCCGCGAGCGATGATATGATGTCCGCAAATGGCGAGGCTGATGTAGCTGACGGAGTCTGCATAGCGAACGCTCTCCTTCCTCCCGGGTTTCGGCACCAGTGTAATGAAAGGTTCAATCAGACTAGAGGAAGGAGACCAGAGTCGGCGTACGGGGCTCGTGAGACGCTTTATTTCTAAAAACAAAAACAAAACAAATAAACAAACAAGCGCAGCAGGTGCGCGCACTCTCTAAATGCACTTTGGCAACGGTAACTGCGTCTGACTGGCGCTATCGCTCTCCAGCTTCCTCCCGCTCACGAGTCCCCATCTCTCTCTCCTTTCGCCGGCTGTCGCGCTCCTTAAATGCGGGTTCCCCACGCCAATCACTGAAACGAGACCCAGGTGTTACTTGTTTCTCACCTGAACCACTTATCGCCGCTCGTCTCTTCACTCGCGCTCCCGTTGCAGACTTCGCTAAACCACGCCTCCGCCACAGTTTGCAATGGGAAATTGTATTGCAAACAACAAAGTTGCTAACTTAGTTAGCAACTATGCTTTTGGGAAATGCACCCCAGAGTGAAATCACCCAAAAAGGGGCGGTACTCCACAGGACGTGACTTGACAATGATTGCACAATATATTCAGAGGCAAAAACAAACCATCTAACAGTGACACAGCTGTGGTTGAATGTGATTGATTGGTTCATCGCCCTATTGCCCTAATGAAGAAACCACCCCTGTACTGAACGGTTTTCAGGAGAAATATGATGTTATAGAGATCAGTGTGCCGAGAGTGCACATACACGGTTTGTTTACGTATCAATAATAACGAATATGCATATGCCTAATGTACGACTCCTGTATCTCGCTATAATCACCTTTTCCTTGATTACAATCATCATCCATCAAAACTTTAGTAGCGTGACACTGGCATGCTTTATCCAGCCGAGAGCTGTAGTTTGCACATCTTATGCTCGTGCAGCGGTCGGGTGTTGTGAGCCGCTGTTCAGTCTGTATTTCACTCAGTGTGATGAGAAAGTGCTTGAGCTGCTCATAGAATATCATAGAATATTTAATATGTTAATATTTAACATATTAATCATGAAATGTTTAATATTTTTAAGTTATTTTGCACCCTACCCAGAGGATCACTGAGACCCCAACTACTTGGTTAAGAACCACTGGAATAGACAGTAGATATAACAAAGGTTTGAGTGTTAGAGTGGTTGAGAACAGAAGAAATGAGACAGATAATGAGAGAGCGATAGAGTGCAAGAGCATACGAAGAGATGCAGGGGTAAAAGAGGATCAGCTCTAACAGCCTGCTTTCAGTCTTTATTTCAGAAGATGTGTAATATCATACAAAAGAAATGCATCTAGTGTGAGCATGCAAGCCCTGTCCTCACAGTCAGCCCTGTAAGACGGAAGACTCCAACCATTTTCAGGCCAAGGACCACTTGGTGAAAATAAAGACAGAGCAGGATCCCTATTACATATTGTATAACACCGAGTGTTACATTTTAATCCTGGTCTAGAATAGCATGTGTATCAGGGATGTGCAAATCTATCTGTCTGCCTGTCTGTCTATTTATCAGTTTATTTATTGGTCTGTGTGACCAGTGGGGCGGGTGGCGTAATTGGAAATGAGTGACACCTGCGTCACTCACCGGTCTTGAGTCCCACGGAGGAGCTCTGGAAGGATAAAAGAGGAGTTATGACGGTGAAGAATGAGAGAGGACTAGGCCTGGGTTTTATTTTATGTTTTGGTTTCGCTTGTGCACGGCAGTCGCCCGCGAGGTACTGTCACGCTGTTTTATGATTATTTGGTTATTAAAGTTTTATTTGAATGTTCGCCAGTTCCCGCCTCCTCCTTCCTGTACTATGAGGGTTTTTATAGCGTTACATTGGTGCCGAAACCCGGGAGGAAGGAGGGACACGCTGCCAAAAAATCCCTGTCTGTCTGTCTATAGATTTCACTTTTACATACTGTTTGCTACTTCAGTTGAAATTAAATTTAATCAAGTTTTAAAAGGTATTCAATTTAATGGTGCACAACCCTGGTTCATATGGAACCACATTAATGCATTTACATGCTACGTTATGCTTCCATTGCAAATAATACAAAACAATTAACAGTAATGTACAGTGTATATTGCATGTGGGAGAAACTATGAAACATTTACAGTAGCTTCTTTATCCTTGGATTATCTTTGTATTTTGTTTAACTACATTATATTTATTTATTTACAAAAAAAAGAAAAAAGTTTGTGCAAATGATAATTGTCTGGCACCTTAGGAGTTACAAACCACCTGTTAAAGATCCCTGCTATTGTCACGTTCATGAACTTTGTTTCCTTTTTTGGTCTTCCTGTTCTTGTTTTTGTTATGTCATAAAGATTACAGGCTGAATGATGATGTTGTCCAAAAGACCTTTTGATATCTGGAAGGAACATCTGTATCCTGTGGGATATGATGCTGTTATAGTGCAATTACTGGTTGTTGCATAACTTATCCCAGATTCTCAGCTGAGTATTGCACTTCTCTCCAATGAAGAAATAATATTTTTGTCTTTCTGTCTGAAGTAGTACAATGTAAAAGCAACAGTCAGTTTAACATTTTTACTTCATTAAGCATTACTGTTGCATTTGCTTGTTTTGTTTTGCCATGAATGAAAATGCATCTAGGATTTGTTGTTTTCATTTGCGTTCAATTTTGACTCTGCTCAACCTGCTTTACCCCATCAATCAGGCTTCAAATCCAGTCGTTCCACTCAAACTGCTGTTTGTTTCCATAACCTCACATCACCAGAGTGTCCCTGGTTAATGCCATACTGTTTGTTCTGAATCTTTTGCCAGCATTTGACGCTACAAACATCAAACTATTGGTCTCTAAGCTGGTAACAATTCTAATTTGTAGGTCAGTGCTTTTATCCTACCTGGATGACAGTAAGTACCAAGTCAACTGGAAAGGCTCATACGCCTTACTCCACCGAAGTTCCATAGGGATTGGTGCTTGAACCTTTACCACTTTCTTTTTACGCTAGATAACTCAGATCTAAGGATGTACTGTATATTCACATCTTAATAATGTATTCAGTTAAAAAGAAATGTATAATGTTACAAAAGTTTTCAAATATGCTTTTCTTTAACACTTCATTAAACAGCACAACCATTTTCAACAAGTAATAATACAAAGAAAGGTTTCTTGATTGCCAAATTGGCATACTAGGGTAATTTCGCTTTTGCTTGGCTGCTATTCCTTATCCAGTTTATGGACATGTCATGGTTTAACTACTGCACTTGCCTTTTTGCTAGACTGTCAACATCTCCACTGTACATCAAACATGCTCTTTTTACACATGTTGCTCCTTTTCTGGCCTACCAGCATCTGCCATACATCCCATCGAGCACATTAATGATGCAGCTTTACACTTCTCTTGTTTATTCTGATTTTATATCTCTTCTTAGATCTACTTTAAATTATTGCTCAGGCCTACACATATTCTAAAGTATTGGTCCAGAACCTTCTCCAGCTTTGCATAAAAACATAAATGTAAATGCAGTGTTACCCAAACATTTTCAGAACTGATTACTGTTGTCACTTTAGAAACAGGGAAACATTTGGGAAAATATAGAAAACATCAGCGCCTGTTGCACTGCCAGTGTTTGATATTCATGACTGACAGGATGTGGGGTGTGCAAAAGAGATGGAGCTCAGAAATGTTTATGTAAATTCCCACACATTTCGTCTGGTGGTTGAACCGAGCTCAGAGTGTTTGGTTTTTACATAAAAGTCCTTGATTGCTTGCTTCGGAGAATTGGACATTGTGTTTTCTCACCCACCTGAGATTTGTGTTATAGATGGGTGATTTACTTCACTCTCATTCGAAATGGCCACTAAACCCATCCCTTTAATCACAACCACTTTTTCTTTCTCTTTTTGGTATTCAAGTTTGTTCTTTCCTGTTGTACTTTTCTTTTCTTCTTACCCAGGTTGTCCTTGCAGTACAGAGTTCACCCACAGTTACTCAAGCCAGGCGAACGAGGCTGGTTCCTGCAAAACCTGGCACTTCATTCCCTGCAGATTGATTTAAAATGACCTATCAGGGTCAAAAATGAGCTTTTGCCCCACCAGCTTATAGTGGGAGAATTAAGGGAATTTTCCAGCCATGAAATTGCATTACGCAATGGAAAATGTTTGTCTGTCTACCATTTCAAGAATTTGTAGTTAGTTAGATATTTCAATATTTTACAAAAATGCTGTACATTTGAACTTTCTTTTTATCAAAACAAAACAAAAAGGGTTAAAAAATAGGACCACTCTTTTCACAAAAATAATAAGATGCACAATTGTATTAAACAATGATAATAATAATAGGAAATGCTTCTTCAAATCGGGAGATTAGAATGATTTCTGAAGGATCATGTGACACTGAAGACTAGAGTGATGACTGCTGAAAAATCACAGATCACAAAATCACGTTTTGAATTGAAGAAAATAGTTATTTTAAATTGTAGTAATATTTCACAATATTTATGCCTTTGTTATATTGTTTAATCAAATATATGTAGCCTTCTTTCAAAAACATTTGAAAATCTTATCTATCCCAAACTTTTGAATGGGACCATATTTAATAATAAAACTTTCAGAAACAAAAAACACACAAAAATGGTTTTGACATTATCTTACAGTCAAAATTGTAACAATGTAATTTGTTACAAAGACATTTGCTCACTGAAGCTGACAGAATGCCAATAAAGACATTTACATGACCTTTCATGTTGTCAACATGTTCATACATGTAAACACGTTAAAAAGATTCAAAGTACTGAATATCATGAGTAATATTACAATAACTCAACTCGTTCCACATAAACCGTAACAAAAAAATATTACCATACACCTCACATTCCTCTACTTGGCAACAGCCTCGCAAGTCCTCAACTTGCCATGTTGGTAATAACCCCACAAGCCATACACAGAATTTTGAAACAGGTACAGATACTGTCCTCATTAATAGCCCAACAGAACTCACACAGCTGTTTCACTCAGACAGACAGTCAACCTGCACATCCAAACCTTTCTGCGGTAGTCATTATTTAGTGTGCTCAGATGGAAGTGTCATGTCGTAATAATAAAATATGCATGCCATACTTCAGGACAGCTGCATCTGTTAGATCTCACCACTGCAGGTCGATGTCAGCTGTTGAATAAAGGTTAAAACAAAACAAGACCAGAAATAGATACAATCGGACCAACATAACTGGATTGTTCATCTTTAGCATTGATTCTGACCTTTCCAGAGTTAACAAAGGGCCCATTTAGGATTCAAACACAACCACAAGGTGTGGCATTTGTCAGTAGCCTGTAAAAAATGTCTTTGTTGTTGCTTGTTATTTATGTTTATCTTTTTGTTCTATAGGGTTAATCAATAAAATTGATTCAGGGGTCATGACAAATAGCCTTAATTTTTAGCACATTTTATAATTGATCAGTCTCTATTTAAGAAACTTAAATTGACAGCTTTAATATTAGTATTTCACATTTGTTTCTGCAGCGTATTCTGCGTCAAGGCCATGCTGCCGTTCCAGGTGAACCATGAGCTGGAAGTGATCACTACTGAGTACATGCAGGATGCCAACTTTGCCAGCAGACATGACAGCAAGCAGAGCACTACTCCCGCCATCAGTGTATACACTAGAATAAAACCAATTCTACAATCCTCGGCAACACTGGTAAGGACTGTTTGCTAACCCCCATAAATCCATGTCATTTTTATAGCAAAATACTTTAAAAAGCCATTTGTAAGATTATTTATCAGAAAAGTGGAAAGCATAATCAATGTTTTTCACTTTTCTGAGAAATAATCTTACAAGTAGCAATATCAAAATTTCTGTATTTGTCAAGGCTGTGTGCCATTCAGAGTTGCCTTTTAAATTACAGTTCAGTTATTAAATTTGAAGTGAGATAAACTAGAATAGATTTTTTGTTTTCAATATTAGAAATACAAAATTAAATTTGTAATTTTTACCTAGGAAATTTTGAATGAAGAGCTGACAAAGCCTTATGAATTCTTATTTTTTTTGTATTAAAAAGCCATGCATGTAGATGATTGGATGAATTTATGGATGGATGAATGGATAGATGCATAGATATGCTAGTGGTACAGAAATGATACACTTTGTCTTTAAAATTTCTCTGAAATCAGCTTTCTGAGACATCACTATAGTGTAAGAAGCATCCTTCATTAGTTTTTAGAGCTGTTTTCCACTCTGGAAATCCAAGCTGAATAAAAGTTATTCACAGGCTGTCGTCATGTTTATCTGCTTAAGCTCCATCTGAGAGGCCCAGTGAAAATGCAAGTGTTTCTTGCGAAATTACCCAAAAAGTCAGATACCCATCGGCTTTCCTCTGTCTCTGGCTCTCAGTGGTTGGAATCAATTAACTTATCCACAACCCGCTCAAAAGCTGCTCAATACCATATCTCAATCTGGGATTAATGCCTTGTCCATTTATTTGTTTCCTAATGAGTGGTCGCCATTAACAAGAGATCGAGGTTTACTCACTCTCTAAGGCTTACTGAGATGTTTATCCTTTGAAAGCACCTCAGAGGATCAGCTAAGACAAAGCAAAGACAATTATTAGTCAGAATAATGAAGTATTGGGGGGGGGGGGGCTTTTATTATGTACACTACACACAAATGTATTTTGAATGGCTTGATTGGTCCATTGAATACATTCAGTCAAATTTTGCTAAGATGGGGCATCGTGAGTCTACCGCTCTGGGTAATGTACATCGGTTTTATGTCTTCCTTTACGATCATGCCCTTTTTTGACATTTTCTTCTCAGATAGGATGTCACGTCATTGGGAATTAATGAAGCTCCTATGTAACTGGACTTGTGATGATTGGCGTCTTGTCATATCCGAAAACGCAATAGAAAAAGCTGTTAATGAAATCCTCTTTAATTAACTTCAGCTTGATGTGAAGAGACAAGTGAATAATTAAACAAACAGCGAATCCACATAAAAGAAATGGATAACTTAATTCAGCACTAATGGAACAGGTTTAGCATCATCTCTGAATTCAGAGTGTTTCGGTGCATCTGTCAAATGCTTCTCACAGTAGTAACACGCTCTATCAACTCCGGATTCTTTATGCCTTTATACCAAACATAGAGAGAGAGAGAGAGAGACGCATGGCCAGATGGAGGGGAGAAAAGATTAGGATTTTATAATTTGCCTGCCTCTGGCCCCACACTGCTCATCTGCAAATGTTTGATAAGCATGACGAAGATTTCAGCACAGAAGAGAGATGAGGAACAGGAGAGAGGAAAAGAAAATCGCATTTCCTCAACAATTTTTTCCAAGCGAGTCCCCTATATCTCCTCTCATGGTGAAAATACAAAAAAACAATGGTATACGTTTGCAACAGGGGCCAGTGTAGACTTCTGTCTATCTCCTCTAAAACAAAGCTACATTTAGAAGATAAGAGAAAGTGCTTCCTAATGGAATCCTATCATGTGCTCTACTACAGATAAAAAGCTCTATATGTGAATGACTTCCAAAGCTATACAAAGGTATTCTCCAGGGTAAATAGGGGTCTAATGGAGGCATCTAAAAACAATTAAAAGGCCAACTGGCAACTGTACAGTTATCGGACACACTGAGGAAGAACTGAATGATATTTCTGATGTTTTCAGAATTTAAACTTGCAGAAGTTATCGATGCTCAACAGTCTTATATGGATTCGTTAGGCTATAGGGCTCTCTTTGGTTCCCAATATTGTACAAGAAACCAGTGAAATCTGCTTTGTTAGTTTAAGAGCAAACTTTAACGAGACTACAAATCTTAAAGGGGGGGGGGGGGGGTGAAATGCTCGCTTTCACTCGATATCCTGTTAATCTTGAGTACCTATAGAGTAGTACTGCATCCTTCATAACTCCAAAAAGTCTTTAGTTTTATTATGTTCATAAGAGAAAGATAGTCTGTACCAATTTTTCCCGGAAAAACACGACCGGCTGGAGGCGTGACATGTGGGTGGAGCTAAAGAATCACGAGCGCCAGTAGGCTTTTGCGTTGAGAGCGTTTGGAAGCTGTGACTTTACCGTGAGGAAAAACAAACCATGGCTAACAGTCAGATTCAGCGTATATTTATGATCCAGAATCAGATCCAGAGGCTGAAATTTTTTTTAAGCTGTACATGTGGAAAGTGCAGTTTGATGACAGCATCGCATGTTGTTTACTTGATGTGCTCACATGCGGTTCCAACACACGATCGTGACCCTTTTTCGTTGGACTGCATTATCCTTAAGAAATAAACGATGTGCAAATCCGGCGTCAAACTGGGCTTTGTTTGTAAAACAAGCATCTTCGAAATGCAGGGAACAAACACAAACACTTGCACAACTCCGTTGATGCTCTGTAAAAATAAACTCCATCCACTGGTCCCTTAATGCTGTTTTTTTTTGGTAATCTGTGTAGGGTTGTCTTGCCCTGGCAACCAAAAATACACTTCTTTTGTGACTTTTCGCGACGCTCTCGCTCCGATCAGTGAATGTCTGTGCCCAGCCTCTCAGTGCGCTGCTATACGGGAGCGTGCGCTCTTCCGGCAGAAGTGCCCTTAGGAACCAAATAAGGAAATTCCGTTCCATCTAACGTCACACAGAGCTATACTTGAATAAAACTTTCCGAAACTTGTGACAAACCGGAAGGAGTATTTTTGGAACAGAAATACTCCTTCAAACGTACAACTTAATTTTTGAAACTTTATCCATTTTTAGCATGGGAATCCAACTCTTTAACAGTGTAAAAAACTCAGTATGCATGAAATAGCATTTCAACCCCCCTTTAAGATGTACATTCTTTGAAATGGTATTCTTTAATATTAATGCTATTTTTTCTTAGAACAGCAGTATATCCAGCAGTATCTTGATTGTGAAACCTTATGTGAGAGATATGTGCGAAAATGCTGTTATCTGTATAACCTGGTCATAAAACTTGTTCTGATCTTTATTAAAACAACAATATATTAACACAGTCTGCTTAAGCAACTATCACACAAACAATGAGTAATTTTTATTTTCTTTCATTTTTATAGCATGTTATATATAATAGATGCATCAAGCAGAAGAAGCAGAAGCAGAATGAGCTTTATTGCCAGGTATGTTTACACATACAAGGAATTTGTTTTCGTGACAGAAGCTCCGCAGTACAACAGAATGATAAACATAAAACAGAACATAAAACACATAATAAAAGAATAAAAAATACAAGAAAGTAGATCGTGAATGACAATATACAAATTGACAATTGTAGGCAGGTATATTACAAAATGCAGTTATGTATGTACATGTATATTATGTGCAAAATGTAAGTGTATACGAAGTATGTGTGTTAGATAAATAAGTGTTTGTGTATATAAATATGGTCCCACTTTATATTAGGTGGCCTTAACTACTATGTACTTACATAAAAAAATAAGTACAATGTACTTATTGTTTTCATATTGTATTGTAAAACACTTTTGCTGCTATTGAGGTGGGATGGGGTAAGGTTAGGGAGAAGGTTGGAGGTATGGGTAAGTTTAAGGGTGGGTGAAGGTGTAAAGTATGGGTCAACAGTGTAATTATAAATGTAATTACAGAAATTAAATACAGATGTAATTACATGTAGTTATTATTTAAATATAAGTACAATGCAAAAACATGTATGTACACAATAAGTACATTGTACTAAATTATTAATTAAAATTTAAGTACATAGTAGTTAAGGCCACTTAATATAAAGTGGGTCCATAAATATAAAGTATAGTGTGTTCGCAGTTATTATCAGCTGTTCATAAGATGGACTGCCTGAGGGAAGAAACTGGTCCTGTGTCTGGTCGTTCTAGTGTTCAGTGCTCTGTAGCGTCGACCAAATGGCAACAGTTCAAAGAGGGAGTGTGCTGGATCCAGAGTGATTTTGACAGCCCTTTTTCTCACTCTGGATAAGTACAGTTCTTGAATAGAAGGGAGGGTTGTACCGATGATTCGCTCAGCAGTCCGGACTACCCTCTGTAGTCTTCTGAGGTCAGATTTAGAAGCTGAGCTGAACCAGACAGTTGCTGAAGTGCAGAGGATGGATTCAATGATGGTGGAGTAGAACTGTTTCAGCAGCTCCTGTGGCAGGTTAAACTTCCTCAGCTGGCGAAGGAAGTACAACCTCTGCTGAGCCTTTTTCACAATGGAGTCAATGTGAATGTCCCACTTCAGGTCCTGAGAGATTGTGGTGCCCAGGAACCTGAATGACTCCACTGCAGTCACAGGGTTGTTCATGATGGTGAGTGGGGGGAGAGCAGGGGGGTTTCTCTTGAAGTCCACGATCATCTCCACTGTTTTGAGCGTGTTGAGCTCCAGGTTGTTGAGACTGCACCAGACAGCCAGCTCTTTAACCTCCTGTCTGTAAGCAGACTCGTCACCGTCCTGAATGAGGCCGATGAGTGTGATGTCGTCTGCAAACTTCAGGAGCTTGACAGAGGGGTCCTTAGATGTGCAATCATTAGTGTACAGGGAGAAGAGCAGTGGGGAGAGAACCCAGCCCTGGGGAGCTCCGGTGCTGATTGTACGGGTGCTGGATGTGTATTTCCCAACCTCACTAGCTGCTGCCTGTCTGTCAGGAAGCTGTTTATCCACTGACAGATGGAGGTGGGCACGGAGAGCTGATTTAGTTTGGGCAGGAGGAGGTTTGGGATGATCGTGTTGAAGGCCGAGCTGAAGTCCACAAACAGGATCCTCACATAAGTCCCCGGTCTGTCTAGGTGTTGCAGAACATAATGCAGTCCAATGTTTACTGCATCATCCACAGACCTGTTTGCTCTGTAGGCAAACTGAAGACTGTTTTTGTTTGCTCTCATATTTGTAGGACGCCCACTCTTATGGAGAGTAGCAATGTTGCTGAACTATTTCCATTTCTAGATAGTTTATTTTACTGTGGACTGGTGAACTTTGCAGCTTTAGAGATATTTTTATAACCCATTCCAACTTTATGCTTAATCTTTGGCATTCTGAGAGCTCATTTGCCTAGGGACATGCTTCATATCTGGCAATGCTTCTTGAAAACTTTGTGAGAGAGTTTTGTTTATACGGCAGCTGAGCTCTATCTAGTCTCATTGTTTGGACTCCATTAGCTGACTTCTGTCTCCTATTAGCTATTATAGAAGTCATTAGACTAAGGATTCACCCTCTTTTCCACCTTGCACTGTGAATGTTTAAACTGTGAATTCAGTAAAAGCATTAAAAATGTATAATTTTTTGAGTAGACTGTTTCTTTGCTCTTGTGTATAGATCACATCAGTTGACCAACTTGTGCAGAAGTCCAAGAAAAATCCAAAGTTGAATATATGTTTGTCACTGTTAAATCTCTGACAATGTGTACATGCAGTGTGAAAGGGTACACAGGTCAGAAGTTTGCATGATATTATTTATTTTTATTAATTAGTGAATATTTAAATTGCATAAAAGTCAAAAAGGTTAATACTAAAAAAATTGGAGCACATTCCCTAATGTTTTTCCTCTAACTTGAGCCTCCACTGAGAAATCTAATCCTGTCTAGGGTTGAATGTATCTCTGATTTTGTACCCCCCCCACCTTGCTTCTCCGCATTTACTTTGACCTTACTTGAATAGTCTGTAATTAAAGCTAAATTTCACATTGTGCTGCCTGGAGCACCTTCATTATGCATTTAGATGTTTTCTTTTCTTTTTCTTTTTTTTCACAAAAATCTAAAGTTGGTGGATCAAGTGCTGCTGGCAACTTAAACAACCAGAGACAAATGTTTCAGCTTAGCATTAAACTGAATTGCATTTATTTTAAGATCATTATACTGTAGTGTTTTATAAAATGGTGACTGAGTGAGCAAGTGTTACAACAAGGAATAATATTTGATCCCAGACAGTAATAGGTGATTTATCTATCATGAAAAAAGACTTATATATGTGATATAACACTATGTGAATAATTAAGAGACAAACAAAAAATTCAACTATCTATCTTAATTATGTACATAGTGTTATATCACATATATAAGTCTTTTTTCATGATAAATAATCACCTATTACTGTCTGGGATCAAATATTATTCCTTGTTGTAACACTTGCTCACTCAGTCACCATTTTATAAAACACTACAGTATAATGATCATAAAATAAATGCGATTCAGGTTAATGCTAAGCTGAAACATTTGTCTCTGGTTGTTTTCTAATTAAAAAAAAAAAATTGTGTTTAATGTGTAGACATCTGACTTATGTATCCCTCTATTACTATTTTCATTGGAGTTTCATTCAGTCACAGGATGTGCCCTGAAATACACACACACGCACATTCCCACCCGTTCTGTGCCGGACCTGTGTCTCAGACTTGTAATTACTGTTCTCACCAGTCAGTAATCACAGGTAAAGCCCACTGAATGTTTGGGCCGGTAGGTGCTTGTTGTGAAACCCATGGGAGCAAAGCACTTATACTGCAGTTTAGACAATTTGCTTCTTCTCAATGCACAGCAATCACTGCTTAGAGATAGAAACCAGCAAGATAAGGGTCATTGGCCAAGGAGAATTCACCCACACCAAAATTGCAGTTTTTCTACATAAGTGTTGTTTTTGTATTTTTATTTTTTACTCTTCCGCCTATTCTTCCATTTCTCCCTGTTTAACATTCTTTTTGACCACAGAATGTTTCTCATTGCAAGGCACCAGTCAATTCATCAATTCATAACAACAGCCTCAGTCTCTCTGTGTGAAACAAGCAAGAACAGCCCAGTTGCAATTAGAACAAACACATCTCTAATAGCAAATCTAACTCTTTGACTGTCATTCTTAAGTCTGTCTTTGAGGGATGCTTTGCTTTACCTATATTTCTCATACTGTGATCGGAGAAAAAAAGAAAGAAAGAAAGAAAGAAAGGAAGGAAGAAACAGCAACCGATCTGGCTTCAGAAGTGGATATTCAACTGAGAATGCCTTGGTCTCAGTTGTTGAAGCCCTAAGACTGGCAAGAGCAGAATCCAAATCTTCAGTACTTATCCTGCTTGATCTGTCCGCTGCTTTTGACATGGTTAGCCACCAGATTCTCCTATCAACCCTACTGGCAAAGGGCATCTCAGGAACCACACTTCAGTGGTTTGAGTCTTACCTATCAGATAGGTCCTTCAAAGTGTCTTGGAGAGGTGAGGTGTCCAAGTCACAACATCTAACTACTGGGGTGCCTCATGGCTCAGTTCTTGGACCACTTCTCTTCTCTGTCTACATGGCATCATTAGGTTCTGTCATTCAGAAACATGGCTTTTCATACCACTGCTATGCTGATGACACTCAACTCTACCTCTCATTCCATCCTGATGATCCGACGGTAGCATCTCAGCTTGTCTAACAGACATTTCTTGCTGGATGATGGACCATCACCTTCAACTCAACTTCAACTTGACAAGAGAGAACTGCTTGTGGTTCCAGCAAACCAATCGTTTCATCACAATTTCACCATCAAGTTAGGCACATCAACCATAACTCCTTCAAAAACAGCCAGAAGCCTTGGAGTTATGATTGATGATCAGCTGAGTTTCTCAGACCACATTGCTAAAACTGTCAGATCCTGCAGATTTGTTTTATTCAACATCAAGAAGATCAAGCCCTTTCTTTCGGAACATGCTGCACAACTCCTTGTCCAGGCTGTTAAAATGCTCTCTTGGCAGGTCTTCCAGCCAGTTCTATCAAACCTTTACAATTAATGCAGAATGCGGCAGCAAGATAAATTTTTTATGAGCCGAAAATTATACACATCACACCTCTGTTTATCAATTTGCACTGGCTACCAATAGTTGCTTGCATAAAATTCAAAGCATTGATGTTTGCCTACAAAACTACCACTGGCTCTGCACCCATTTACCTAAATGTATTACTTCAGACTTATGTGCCCTCTGGAAGCTTGCGTTCTGCAAGTGAACGTCGTTTGATTGTGCCATCCCTTTTAAATTAAATGTTAAGGCTTAAAAACACATCTCTTCCATCTTTATTTGACCTTCTAACCGTATCATTCTTCTACTATTTTAATTTTATTCTTAAAAAAATCAAACTACCTTTCTAATAATTTGCATTTTCTTTTCTTTTAATCTATTATGCAATTATGTGTGTGTGTGTGTGTAGAAGACCTCTAACACTAGATTGCTCTATTCTTTTTCTATTCTATCTGTTTTCTTTTCATTTATTATATTATTTAAAAGCCCTTGCTATGTGGACTGTGTTAAGCTAACTGAGACTTGTTATAGCACTTACAATATATATCATTACTCTTTTTGTTGTTTTTGATTGCTTCCACTGTCCTTATTTACAGTATAAGTTGCTTTGGATAAAAGCGTCTGCTAAATGAATATATATACAGTACAGACCAAAAGTTTGGACTTACCTTCTCATTCAAAGAGTTTTCTTTATTTTCATGACTATGAAAATTGTAGAGTCACACTGAAGGCATCAAGGGTTATTTGACCAAGAAGGAGAGTGATGGGGTGCTGCGCCAGATGACCTGGCCTCCATAGTCACCGGACCTGAACCCAATCGAGATGGTTTAGGGGTGAGCTGGACCGCAGACAGTAGTCAAAAGGGCCAAAAAGTGCTAAGCATCTGTCGGGGAACTCCTTCAAGACTGTTGGAAGACCATTTCATGTGACTACCTCTTGAAGCTCATCATGAGAATGCCAAGAGTGTGCAAAGCAGTAATCAAAGCAAAAGGTGGCTACTTTGAGGAACCTAGAATATGACACATTTTTAATTTTTTCCACTTTTTTGTTATGTTTATATAATACCATATATAGTTCCACATGTGTTAATTCATAGTTTTGATGCCTTCAGTGTGAATCTACAATTTTCATAGTCATGAAAATAAAGAAAACTCTTTGAATGAGAAGGTGTGTCCAAACTTTTCATCTGTACTGTATATATTAGTGGTGGGCATAGATTAATTTTGCGGTTGAGGCCCGTCAGTGCATTCCAGGAGCGTTGTGTCTGCAGCAGTGCAGCGATCGTTTACGTACCGAGTAGCGGACTGCAAACGCATCCTGTGTGAAAGCACAATGAGTCCGTGCTGCCTCAGCACCTCATATATAACTCACATGGACTGCATACGCACTGCAGACGGATTATGTGTGAAACAGGCATGCATCTAGTCGATGTTTCCATTGGGAAGCTTCTTTAAACAAAAAAAACAAAAAAATCCCTGAAGCAAACCCGGCGGCATCTTAGCTGCATCCATGTTAGCACAGCACGTTTGATGTGGTAATTTCACAGTAGGCATACACACAGGTGCAAAGACTCGTTCTTGCTCTCTACAGATTCGGCTAGGTATACATCCGCGCCAAAATATCAAGGTGAAAGTCATCATAGCTCGCGTGGTATAGACTCAGCTCCCAACCCAACTTTGAGAATATTGCTGGATCTGTCTTTTCTTTACCTTGTTTTGTAAAACAATAATCTTTAGGCCTGAAATATGAGATTGGCCAATGAATTGCATGTGGGAGATGGTGTTTTACATACTACTGAAGTGTAGTATGTGGAGTCTTCCACTACTGAAGTGGAATAAACCTGATAGATCTTCAGATATCCTGCCATTACACTGAATATGTTTTTACTAAGTTTAACTATCCTGCTCCGCAAAGTTTTTCAAAACACTTTCCCTGCCATGACAGTAGTTAAAAAAAATAAATTTGACAGGACAAGATGCCCGTTATAGCATGCCTTGCAGCAATGCTGAGAATGCAACATGTATTAGGATTGCATTATGAATTGCATTATGACACATTTTAGAATGCAGTGATGTGTGAAACCAAACTTGCAGCTAGCAGCATTCAAACAATTAGGCAGGGTGGTGGGTCGTGACCCAAAAAAACGGATTATATTCTGATTGGATAAACTGTATAATCATACACAGTTAGGATAAATTAAAGGATTAGTTGACTTCCAGAATAAAAAAAAAAATCCATATAAATTACTCGCCCCTATGTCATTAAATTTCATCTTTTTCTTTCTTCAGTCACAAAGAAATTAAAGTTTTTGAGGAAAACCTTCCAGGATATTTCTCCATATAATGGATTTAAAAGGTGGCCAACTGGTTGAAGGTTCAAATTGCAGTTTAAATGCAGTTTTAAAGGTCTCTACACTATCCCAGCCGGAAAAAAAGAGGTCTTATCTAGCAAAAAAAAATTGGCAATTTTCTAAACAAAATTGTACAGATGAAGAGCTAACCATACGTGACCTTTCCAACGTTATTACGTAATGTGTGAATTTGCGGACACACTTCACGGAGCTAGTGCAAGATGTGCATTTGTGGTTAAGGTATAAAAACATTTCACTAGATTAGACCCCTATTCCTCAGCTGGGATCGTGTAGAGCCCTTTGAAGCTGCAATTTTGACCTTGAACCAATTGGGCACAATTGAAGTCCATTTTATGGAGAGAAATCCTGGAATGTTTTCCTCAAAACCTTAATTTCTTTGCGACTGAATAAAGAAAGACATGAACTTCTTGGATGACATGGGGCTGAGTACATTATCTAAAACAATTTATTCTGTAAGTAAATTAATCCTAGTAATTTTTGCATAGGTGGAAAAAACATCCTGTATCTTTTGTTGATGACATCACAAGGCCATATAAATATAATACATTTATATAAAAAATTATATTAAAATTATATACGTCACATTGTATATATAATTTATATAATATATATAAGAAAGAAAAAAAAAATATATATAGCAGATATATAAGTAGATATTGTTTATTTATATAAAAAATATTTATAAGTTTGATTGTAAGGACAGTTTTCATGTAATCTCACACATAAATGTACATTGTGCAACTGTGCTGTACATTGTGCAACTGTACTGTGCAACAGTATCCATTCTGGTTTGTCTGTACACTGAAGAGCAAGCTGCTTATGACTCTGGAAGACATCAGTGCCACATAATGTTGTGTCCTGCAAAGATAGCTGAGACACAGCCAGTGAAAAATAATACAGAAGCTCCCACATGTCTTTGGGCCACAAGTGGGCTGTTACAGGATAGGTGTGTGTATGTCAGCCTGATGATATGGAGATAAGGAGAGTGCTTCAACATGCTCTTGTTCATCACAGAGATGTCCTATTGTCTCCAATGCAATGTCAATCTTTCTCTCTCTCCCTCCCTCTCTCTCTGTAGGAAGGACTACAGTGGGAATTTAGGTTTAGGAAAAACACTGGCAGTCTCTTTTTGATCCTTCGTCTTTTGATCCTCTGTGGTTCTGTCTTTATTGGCGTTAAATCACAGGATTATGTTGGTTGTGATGTTGAAATCGCATTGAAGCATGAATCTCAGAGCAGGTATATCTGAAAGTGGGTCTCATTGGGTGGGAGGGATAACTGGAAAAGACCAAGATGGATTTGAGGCCAAATGGAGGTTGAAAATTGGCCCCCCGAGAAAGTAAGGAAAGACAGCATGTGTGTCTTGTAGGGCGAAGGATGTTGTTTATGCATGTGTATATGTGTGTTGCAGCAAGCAATGCCAGACGAGCCTGCCGATTGCCAGAAATTGACAGCGAGCTGGTCAGACTGCTTCAAAGCACCATGAGGGAAGTAGGCAGAGCTGCACTGCATCAGTAGGCCGAAGCGAAAGAAGTGCACCAGAGGAAGATCGACAGAATGGCAGCTGTCCATCAACACAAGGAGCAGAAGACAACACCCTCTTTTCAGGACAGCTCAAATATCATGGTAAGAAAGAAGGACAGTTTTCAGTTGAGCTGGATCGAAAAGCTGTCTGTCTCAGCATGAGCTGATGTTCACTAGCACTGTGCTCCATGTGATCCTGAAGGGATAGTTCAGACAAAAATCGATTATTTATTCACTCTCATGTCATTTGAAACCCATTTTACTTTCTTCTTTAATGAACAAAGGTTTGGATCACTTAATTCATTGAAAAGATCCAATTCAAAAGAGTAATTTGTTTACAAATTTGAAGTCTCTTGAATGTGCTTATTAGAACAAGGGCAGATATTCTTATTGTCAGTTAATAATGAGAAAAACTTTCATTTGTACCTTTCACAAAGCTTATCATATGACTTCAAATGACTTGAAATACTGAACACGTGTCGTGTCGTATGGGACAATTTTGTTGAAGCTTGACAGCTCCAGTTTTCATTCACTTTCATTATTCGGAAAAAAGCTCCCAAGATATTCTTTAGAAATTCAACTTTTATGAAAGAATGTAAGTCATATGGGTTTTGAAAAACAGAAAAACCAATGAAAATAGTACTTTTTGGTGATCTATTGTGTTCCTTTCAAAACAAGTGCTTTATTTTAGCTCCAAAGAGGAAACGGGTGAAACTGCGTTGCATTATTCACCAGTTCCTCCCACTCTGTGAGAATGATGAAATCGAACCTAAATTCACTTTTTTTTCCCACTCAACAGCCTGGCACAGTCTTGCTTCAGGCACATCAGTTTTATTAGTTTCTATGTCTTTCCGGTGTAGTTTCAGCATGTAATTTCTTAGGATACTTTCTTTCAGAGGCATCGGGCAGAGCGTATGCAGCATTCCCGTGACCTGCGTGTGATTGAGGCCTATCGTGAGTGCTGTAAAGTACAGGAGATCACCAACATGCTCTCTCAGGCCAACACTACCAAACACACTCTCTATGCCACACCCGGAATGGCAGAGTTCTTTGAATTCGTACTCAAGATTCAATGTTCCTCCCACTATCACCATTGAATATGATGACTCAGAGTCAAATTAGGCTTTTGAATCCTATACAACAGTTGTTGTCAAACTTTAGCATTGAATTACCATTTAGTCACATTTATATCTCAGTCTGAGCCTTATAATGTCAAATAACATAATATTTTTATTAATTTCAATATTCCTGCACTTAGATTATGGAGTTTTGGAACCTTGACCGCTGATTAGAGCAACAGTCTGGCAGAACTTCTATTTCAGACTGTTAACATTATCAATAAAATGCATTATCAACTGAGTGCTGAGGGTCAAAGCGGGTCACTCTTAAAGCTAACCTTAAGGAAACTGAGCATCTAGATGCCACTGGCAAACAGCATAATTTCTTGCGTTTTTGTTAATCCCTTCAGTTTTACAGCTAACAAATGTATGTTCTAAGAGTATTTTCTATTTTCTACATTATGGTAATGCCACTTTTGACTGTTCTCTAAATAGTAAAAACTACAAAAATATTTCATTAAAAAGTTCCATGGATGATGCATAGTGCAAATAATGTTTTATGCTGACATTTTGAGAACGTTATAAAAGACCAGATTTGACTCTGAACGAACATTCTACTGAAATTACCGATATTTTGGTACCTTTGAACCTCACCACACTGCTCGCCAAAGTTCTGAGAATGGTCCCTGTTAGTTGGGTATCTATGGGTCTAGTTATCTATTCCTCTATCCATCCTACTTTTGGCCTTTTGCCTCTTTATTAGAGAGATTGTGTAAAACTAAGTCAAATCTGTTAATACTGTTAGTAATTTCAATCAGAACAACAGTGTGGTGACACTTTTATATGGAAATCTATGAGAGTGTGTCTGTGTGCGATAGTGAGTTTTTGTCTGAGAAGTTTGAATACTATAGTACCTTAATGTGTGCTTTCATTATAAGACTAATGCCAATAATTATTATTTTTTACATTCTCAGTACATTATGCAGATGCTTTAAGAAAAATGCTTTAAAGCTAATATGTACATACAGTAGTAAACCTATACTTTAATCATGCTCAGCAGGCACTTTGTCCATTCAAAGATTACATAAAGCCTTTGCCTCTGGCATTACAGCCCTGAAAAAAATTATGCATAGATCAATGTTCCATTCACATGTGAACAGCCTGAAAATGAACATCTGAATGAATGAGTTTTCCTCAGCGGGGCATTACAGGGGCCAAGCGCTTCCCAGGGGGTTGGTAAACAACACTGAATAAATAATCAGTCCCCCTCCCCCATTCCAGCTTATTTTAATTGCAGTTTGATGTAAAATATCTTCGCCCATCCAGGGCCCATGTGAAGCTCGAGGATCCAGGATTATATCGCACAAAATATGAGTTTTCTGCAGGCCATAGACTGAGTCCGCACACTCCATCATGATGAACACAAGCCAAGAAAGGGAGAGAGAGAAGTTAGGAGGATGAGGTGGAATAAATTACAGCATTAACACCCCTGCATTTCTCAGTGTTTAATTAAAAAAAAGACATTAGTAGCCTAAACTCCACACACACACACACACACACACACACACACACACACACACACACACACACACACACACACACACACACACACACACACACACACACTTTGCTTTGCTTTAAGACAAAACAAATATTCTCTGCTGCCCTTCTTCATGAAGTTTGTTTGTATGGCAAACGTTTTCCCAGTTTGCATTGTGTTGTGGCATAAAACTGAAGCACTTTGTAATGTGTCATGGAGGTAGCTGCTCACCCAGGAGCAGTGTGTGCTTGTCTGTGCGTGAATCCTGTGAGTCAGTCCAAAGAACTCTTGTATGCACAGAGCTGTGCCAGGGAAACAAATACCTGAGATCTGGAGTTTGCATTTGCACATTTGTGTTGAATTGATGCTTCTCTCTTCCAGTGCAAAGGATATGTCAGGTCTGTTTTTGTATTGCTGATGTATGTAACAAATTAGCTCAAAGTGAGATGAACATAATTAATCATAACGGGTTATGATTAATTATATTCATCTTCAGGAATTACTTGTAGCATTATAGCATTAATAGTACAATACAATGATTTGTTCGTCCACAGGACAGACAGTGTTAATTGTTTATTGACTCTAAGTAAAACTATTTCTCTGGCCACAAAAAATAATTGTACTACTAATACATTGCTCACAGAGCATGTAACAAAACCGGAACGTTAAAATGACCTCATCCTGTGAGCAGCAAACTCAGGCAACCAATGTGAATACATATGGATGTTTAATAAACTACGCTACAGGGGAACATGCAACATCTGACTAGACACAAACATACAGACATTAAACATAGATGCCAACGCAAGGAAGCCATGGATAGAGAGAGAGAGAGAGATGGAGAGAGAGAGCACGCAACCTGTTAAGAACCATCAAAGAATCTCATCACCTTAATTAAAAGGGGTCAAAGCCTAGAAGCGCATCTAAATATTTATCAAGCGGTTACTTGCATTGGTTCTGTGCTGAGTAAAGTGTCCCGGTGCATGTATAATGCGTAGATTTCTGTTAAAACTGTTAGGAGTAAAACATTTGTCATTTCATCCATGGGTTGACTGCTCCGAAATGAATCTGAAAGTTGCTGAAAACTTTCAGAAGATCGGACTCCCCGAAAGGGGAGTCGCGAGGCTTCCAAGGTGATGGGTGTCTCCAGGGAACCGCAAGCTAAGAGAAGCTTCCTTTTCGGGTGTGGAAGAGGTTTTATCTGGTTTCCCAGTAACACCCCTTTTGGATGGATTGACCATTAACAAGGCATGTAGTTTCAGTGGGAAAGTGTTTCTTTGTCCTGTTGACACCTCATTTGCATGCTTTATGACTGGCGTGAGTAATTGGTGTAGTTTTACCCAAAATATTGAACAAATAGTGTGAGGCATTTCATGATCACATAGAGTACATCATGGTTTAAGGAATAAAGAGCAGATCATTTTGATACCAAGAATGAAACATTTAGAAGATATTAAACCAGAGATACATTTATACACCTACATATTAGCATTTAGAGCTTAACTAATGCAAATAAACTGTGGTAACAAGACTTATGTAATAGGGAAACATAATGACAACACATGCATATACCAGATGCATTGGTAACTAATTGATTATAGTCTAAAATAAAGAAAATGTCTTTATGTGTGTGATGTGTTTTGAAATTGTGGAGACAGACCTCTGGTCTAGTCAGGCCATTGGTGCCTGGGACGAGTCATTTGCTCCTCCTGGAATGCGTTTGAAGTCCGATGGAGAGGAGCAGATGGAAAGATAAAGTGAAGTTTCCTGGAAGTAATAAGGTAAATCTTATTCTAGATTTTCAACAAATAAATCGAGAGATTATTTGTTAACTGACATCAGTTATATAAAATATAAATGCAAGATGATCATATACAGACAATACAAACTAATGTCAGCGGTCTCTGGAAAGAGGTTCGGAGAGAGTTATATTTTTTTCCATGTCTGGGCAGCAACATCTTATACTTGTTGACCTGGGCTTGGGCATATTCCCTATTTAGGCCTGATAAGTGTACTTTTTTCTCTTTATCATCCTCTTTTTCTCCTCTGTTTTGCAAAACAATTTTAAAAGAGCTCTTTGCGTATACTGTCGCCTTGGAAATATAAGGTTTTATCTGCCATTTTTGTCAAAATTGAGTTATTCACATATTCTTATTCTGTGACAACTTATTTACATTGTGTTTTTATAAGTTGTGTACATTTTGTGACTGATTTATGAAAGAGACTTGTTCCCCATATCCCATATCACTATATTGAATGCAAACACTTTGAAGCTCAATATATCGAAACTGCTCAGAATACTGATAGAAGCTTATAATTCCAAGGTGACGATATGCTTCTCTATGAAAGAAAGGGAAATGGGCTTTGCTTTTGTTTACATAAGTATACTTTTCTGCCACTTGCCTGGCTCTCTGTTATTAAAGAGAGAATGTCATTTAATTTTCTGAGACTTGGTGTAACATCTACTGAAGTGTATACAGTAAAAAAGAGTTTTTACACCTCTACATTCTTTCTTTTTCTTATTTTTTATTTTTTATAATTTTTTTCATTTATGTCGAATGATCCCTTCTCGGGCCCGGAGGTGCTGCCTTTGATTTTTCAAATGCCCTTTTCCTTCATATATTTGTGCATGAAATTTGTCTCTATGAAACAGAAAGTAATATTTCACACCCAGTATGTGTTATCTTTAAACCTACCCTCCCAGGAGTTTCAGTTCTGTGAGGCCTTATGTTTGACTGTATCATGCATACTCAAATACTCTTTTTCCACTGCCAATAAGATACTGCTGGCAATGCAAAGAAAATCCTCAAGCTGTTCTTTTCTTCTCCACTCTGTCTCTCTTTTTGCTGTTTTTCATCTTTTTCTGTTTTTATCCCTCAGGCTAATCTTGAGAA
Organism: Carassius auratus; assembly: GCF_003368295.1. NCBI lineage: Eukaryota > Metazoa > Chordata > Actinopteri > Cypriniformes > Cyprinidae > Carassius > Carassius auratus. The sequence continues at coordinate 49,135 of NW_020525149.1, read as the reverse complement.
GTGAGGACTGGAGATAGTTGAGTTGACGAAGATTTAAGGTATTTCACCTAAAGAAGAGCACACAGACTCCACAGGTTTACCTACGGCCCAAAGAAAGTATCCATGTCTCCTTCAAGTACCAAACCTTTATGCATGGTCACACTTTCCCTATTCAGGTAAATCTAGGGTGAACTCTCTTGGACATTTACTCAACTTTTTTCGTTGTTGTTTTGTGGGTTTTTATTTTGTATTTAAATTTTTTCACCCTGATGTGGTAAAGTCTGGACAGGCCACTACATAGACACAAGTAAATCTCAAGTGAACCGTCCACTGAACTGTTGGTGCTGGAAAACAACATCATTTGGAGAAAATGTGGACTATTTAATTGTTTTTGTGTGTTGTGCTGTAGTATAATTCAACCATGTGTCATCACTGAGAAAATGCATTTGTTTCCTCATTTCCCTTTTGCACTGATGAGACTTGGATTAGTTCACATGTTTCCGGTTTAATTGGATTTGGGTTTGCTTATAGTCTGTGGTATTACAGAGGCACCCACAAGTGAAGGAGAGAGGTTAAAATGACTCAAAGCATCAGCATTAATGAAATGGATTAAAAACAGCCTCATCCAGATGGTCTGAACAAACCTGTCCAAACAATGTTTTCCCCATCCCTTAATGATATTATTTAAATGTGATTGTTCTCTCGCTGAATGCTGCACTGTTTATGATGACTCTCCAGTCATACTGCAGGATACAAAAAGCTTAAAGATTTCAAGAAGTCCACAGATGGCTCAGAAACATCTGTCCAATGCCAAATGTTCAGTTTCTTATGGTGGCAAAGCTGATTTTTCTAAAATATTATATTATATTATATTATATTATATTATATTATATTATATTATATTATATTATATTATATTATATTATTCATAAAATATGAAAAAAGATCCTTATCTTATTTATGACTTTTTTTTTTTTTTCCATACTTGCATATTTTACACATTGAATGGTTGGGGTAATGTGCTGTTATTTGGCATTGTGTGGTTCATTGTGCCTTTGGGCTGTTCCTGCCATATGTAGCCAAGAGAGACTGATGCCTTGCAGTTCTGCTGACAAACACTCAAACACACACACACACACACACACACACACACACACACACGTGCAACTCCCATATAATATTTAGGTCAGTTGGGGTCAAGCATTGCTGTGCACAACCTGACATCACCTCCAGAGGAATGCCAATGGGTTGTCTTGAGCTGTGAATCCGACAGCTAGCTCAACTGTATCTCAAGAGAGGTTATGCACTCAGACTGCAGATGACTCACAGTACTTCATATCACATTACATACTGTCAGTGCTGTTCATTCGGTGGGGAATGATTTCAGATAGGCTTGTCATTTAGTGGTAGACCATGACCACCTCTGCTGAAAAGAGCAGATTACAACATCATACTGGGTCAAGGGTAGTTTTTGCTGATTTGGTGTTTAACTACAAAGAAATCTTGTGAGTTGCAATTTCAGTTTTGTTAATCTCTTAAAAAAGTATGTTTACAGTAATGCACTTACAATGGAAGTCAATGGGGCAAAGCATTGCACTATGACAAATGTTGTTATGAAACAGTTTGAAAGTATAGCCAACAAGACAAATAACTCAATTTTTTGTGCAGAATAATTCATAAAAGTGTATAAAACAAGATGCAAATTTCTGTTTTTAAAGGTGCAGTTTTTAATATAGCTAGTGGATGAAATGGGCACTTCAGTCTAAATTCAAAATAATGTTTCTCCTGTCCTATGTGTCCTACAAGTATATGAACTTAACATGTTTCCTGAATATCTGCAAATGTATTATGGTGTTTTTATGCTTAAGTACAGCACCTTTAAACCATCTAGGATACCTTTCCCCATAGACATCCATTGTGCTATATTCTACACCAGAGTTGTTATAGTTAACTAAAACTTGATTTACTAAAATAACAAAAACACAAATACAAATAATACATCTATATATATTTTAAAATTACAAAAACTAATACAAATTACAAAAACATGGACTGAATATAAACAGCAAAGCAGAAAATAAAAAAAGAAAGTCCTATTCAAAATATTTATAAAAAAGTATAATACCAATGATGCTAAAAAAACACTTTTATGTTTTTACAAACTGTGGGTCAAGTTAAAATTACTATCTGTGGTAATCGACAGCATGTCGCTGATGCAGTTGATACCTGTCAGTTTATCTTGTTGTGAACCTCTGGCATTCCTTTATTTTCTAGTGAAGGCAATTGATTTAGTTGAACCGACACCACATGTGGTGGACCAGACCTTCTGTTTCTACCAGCCTGGACTCACTTTCCTAAAGAAGGACATTCGCTTGCCTGCAGCCTGGGATGACACAGCAGGTGCTGCTGATTACAAACATCTCTGCCGCTGTAGATGCACACACACACACACACACACACATACGCACACAAACATGCTTCAGTGTCTGCTATTAGTCGTGAACTAAAGACCCCATTTGTGCTCTGTCTCCTTTTGTACTTGATCACAGATGGTTCTACCACCCTCCATGTGCGCTGCAGCGACCCAATGTCATCTGCCACACCACCAACCTGGTGAGCCAATCAGGAGTCACTTTTAATAGCAGCCAGCCATTCAGAATGATGATGAGTTATTAATTAGTGTCTGAGGCTTTGTGCTGACTCATTGTGGTGTCATGGCCCTCACACTTATTGTTGACAATTCTTCATATTCAATATTAATTTTTCATACACATTTATTTTTTTCTTTTTATGTTTAATAAATCATTATTTATTATATCAAATATTTATTCTTAGATTTTTAATTACAGATTATTTTATTTTTTCATAAAATGCTATCATTACATACAATACACTATAATATTCATATAGTTTTTATAAAATGTTTACTTTTAGATTTTTCATTAAGTGTTTTTTCATATTTATTTTGTTCATAAAAGTGTATTATTAAATATTTTTTATAAAAGGCCATAATATGTTTCCAGTAGCCCATTAGTAATAAGTTAAATGAATCAGATATTCATTATAGATTAAACATTAATGTTTTATAAGAAATTTATATTTTAATTTTTAGAATAAATCTTAATTATTTTTATTAAGTTTCATAACCTATTTATATTTCATAATTGTTCATTTGTATTTTTACACAAAAGTTCATTTTTTATATACATTTTTTATGCAAGTATTTTTTAAATAAAATATTTATTGGTATTTTAATGACTTAATGAATTATTAAACATTATTATTTTATAATTCATTTCCTTGTATTTTGAAACTTAATTATCCAGGAGAACCACAGAATATTTACCTGAAAGTACCAAGTAGCCCAAATCCACAGATTAAGAAATTCTCCATTACCATTTTTGCGTACGTAAACCTCCATTATCGCCTTCTCTCATTTTTTTTTTTTGTGCTAACCTTTTCATTTTCACTCCTCCAGATGCACACTGAGGTGTGTGTGTGTGTGTGTGTGTGTGTGTGTGAATCTCACTTTGGCTGTGTGCATTTGTGTGTGTGTGTGTGAGAGAGAAAGCCAGTCCCTGATTAGTCCCTTCATGTGTGATTAATGACATTTGCTTAAACAGGATGTCTCATTTACTGTCTGATTGCATCAGATCATAATATTCATTTATTCATAAAAATCTGCAACATCTTTGAGTTCATAATCAGTGAACATGAATAAAAACACAGTTTTAGAACTTGCACATCACACATCTCTCTCTGGAACTGAAACCAGTGAGAGTGACAGTAAACATAGAGCAACAGATATTAATTAAAGGCATACAGCTCACTTGCATTATGCTTATATTTTACTATTATCCTGAATGCTATATATTATAATGTGTATAATATTATATAATTTTTCATATTTTAATTCACAGATTCCCAAATTTAGTTTTTTCAACTGAACCAATTCGACCTATAATATTACATTGGTCTACCCACATTTTAATGAATGATTAGAATACATTTGCGCATTCAAGAGTTTCAAGAGATTTTCTTCAACCTATTCAATTATCTCACAAAGTTTCAGGGGTTTCGCGGACCCAAGTTTGGGAAACCATGTTTTAATATTTGTAATCTATTATCATAAATATTATAATAATATATTATAATTTTTCTTGAACACCCCCATCTGCTGTTGGTCATCAAACAGATAGTCACGCCCCAAACTCATGCCATTGTTTGCTATGTTTCACTGCTAGAGATACTCAAACAATTTCACAATGTGCCATATTATATATATATATATATATATATATATATATATATATATATATATATATATATATATATATATATATATATATATATATATATATATATTAAATAAAAAAAAACACAAACCTACTTTAATGATTTACAGTGTTAGATTTAGTTTATGTACAATGTTATTTTAAATGTATCTTTCCACAAAAGGCTATTATTTTTTTAAAATAAAATTTTCATGAAATATTCATTAAATTTAATAACTAAATAAATCAATTATTCAATTAATCCTTCTAAATTTTTCTTATAATTTCTTTGGGCTAGTTTAGAGCCTTAAACTAGTTTAAAGAGTGCCATTGTATGTAGACTTTTTTGTAATGATTTATATCGATTTAAAGCTTTTTAACATCAAAAACTTGAACGTTAAAATTATCTATGCTTTCTCCTTTTTCGTTTTTAATCTTACAAAAATGTTAATGTCGCTTGGCAGTGGAACAAATGCATTGGTATCCACTCTAATTAACGAACTAATAATGGACTTAATGGTTTAAAGATGATTGAACAACAGACAAGCTCATCAAACACACAGTAACCCATCAAAACTGAGTTTTTGAGTATTTATAATAACCAGGAGGTCAATGAGCTGTAGTTTTTTTTTTTTTTTTTATCCCCAATGACAGCTGTTCTTAAGGACCATTCGGCAACCAAGGACGGTACAAACGTTCTTCAAATTTTGGCCCTTGAGTTTGAGCCCCTCAGGCAGGGTGAGGAGCCCACGCACAAAGTCCTTCATTTTTAATACAGTCCAACTGTAGAAACCCCAGCAGGCAGAATGACATCAACATCTGCAAACCTCCTGCGGGACACGAGTGCCCGCTGGCACGTGAGATGCTGTTAAAGAAAGGGTGAATGGATGAATTTAAAAACGCTGACTTTTTGAACATCTCTCTTTTGAAGATTTGCGATATGTGTGTGTCTCTCTCAGGGGAAGTGTGGCCTGTCAGGTCCGTCCTGCTATTGTGTCAGTGTATATGAGGAGAAAAAGTGATAAAGTGTCTTTTGTGTCTCTGTGTCAATCTCTCTATGGCAGTGACCCTTGGCTGGCCTCCCCTGCACAGATCTGGCAGGTATACGTGCATTACCTGCAAAGGATGGACCTGAGCTGTGTGTGTGGCACTCTGAGATGGCATTCGCTGGTTCTACACGGCACACAAGCCATTCGCAGGGTCAAGGGCTACACGTCGCATCCCCTCGAGCTGCAGGTACGCACTGTGGGGTCAAAGGAAAACACACTGGTCCGGGTAGTGAGCTCTCATGGGAAATTATGTGACCTTTTTTCCTGCAATGGGAGGTTGATGAAAAGTAATGAGATGGCAAGTATATAAGATGACTAGGTTATGTATATTTTATTTCTAATTTGAATATGATTTTAAAAAGTTAAACTAATTAACTACATTTCTTTCTGCGATTTAAGATATTTTTTCAGTTTTATGCTTTCCCTGGGAATCGAACCCATGAAGCCATGTTGCTAGTGTTTTGCTCTGCTGTAGGAACTACAGAAATATACATACAGTACACTGTAAAAAATGACTGTGAGTTTAACGGTAAAACACTGTAAAAATGCTACAGTAAAAACCTGTTAAATGGTTTACAGTAAATTCCCCTACTATCTACAGTGAAAAACTTGTATTGGACTTTACATGTAATTTTATACATTTACATTTTAAAACATCAAAACAAATATTAATTTGTTGTAATAAACTATAGTTTTTCAATATTTATTATTATTTACATATGCTGTACAGTACTATTCAAAAGTTTTATTCATAATTATTCATTATGATTTTTAAGTAATTTTAAAATGTTTTTGAAAGATGTAGGATTATTTGATGAATAGAAAGTAAAAAGAAAGTCTTTGAATCTATTTGAAATTGTAAAAAAAATGTATACTTCTTCCTTTTTTAAAAATCAATTTAATGCATCCTTGCTGCATAAAAGTATTAAAGTAAATAAAAAAATCTCACTAACCCCAAACTTTTGAAAAGTACTGTAAATAAGCATAGAAAGGTTTATGCATTATAGTCACAAATCCATTTCTCTATAGAAAAAATGTATGTGGCTTGAACCTTGTTGTACTCTATTGATGTAGTTTGCTTACTCACCTTAGAGATTACAGGCTGTCGGCATGTGATGCACAGCAGCCAGGAGGCATCTAGCTGCTGAGTGTCCATATCGACTACACTGAGGTAAAAGAAACTGCTTTCAGGGCACAGAGCCCTCAGGCCCACGCAGACATATTGAACTCCCTGTGCAGGAAGAGCAAATATTTCACCTGGATCCACCTGGAACACACAAATCTAATGATCACAGAGCTTCTGGCATCAACCAAAGAAAAAAGAAAACTCAGACAGCAAAAAAGCAACTTCAGGGAAACCCTTCTCTGCAGAACTTCAGAAAACATGAGGCTGCACCTGAAGCTCAATGTTAACTATTTTGCCTCATCATCTTTCTTGGCACCTGCTGTACAACTTTAGCACATGACCAATTAAACCACCAGTAAGGTCTCTACGAGCACACAGCGCTCTGTTGACATGGGAGCTGCTGTATTTGCTCTAATTGCATATTTCAGATAAAAGGAAATACCCATTTTGAGATTTATGATGCTCGTATAATCCACATATTCCAGTATTCTTTCATTTTATGTATTAATTAGCATTTTTGCTTTCTTTGCTGCGGTGTGCTGAAAACAGGAAGTTAATGATACTGCTGCAGCCAAATGTTTTATTTTTTTCATCCTTTTAATGCCTTGCTCACACAACTTTAACTGCATCTACATTTTTATACTCGACTATTTGCCTTGCAGTCCTTTAAAGTGGCAACTGACAGATAATCAGCAAATATATAGGCTAAAGAGGCTTAACAAACAGGCATGCTAAAAACCTTCCCGGAGGAATCGGCTCAAATCCAGTTCCTGTAAAATCACTGATGGACTGAAAAAATAATACATACATTACTTTCTGCAAATAATATAGACTGTTTAACATACAGAAACACAATACATTTTAAATTAATAGTTATAATAGTTATATACAGCACTGCAATGATTTGTAGTTTAGGATTATTTAATGCTAAAACATTATGGCTTCCAAATTTAATATTGAATGGTTATAATTATTATTTTATATAATTAATTAAATACGACCTTCAGATACTGCTTTGGTAAAAAAGCGTGAAGTCAGTGCCATTGATTTAAACCTCACATTTTTATTTCAGTTATTTTACGGTATGTCTATGTGCTTGAATCTCCCCAGGCATTTGAAATCAGTGTTCCTATAAATGGAGGGAAGAGCAGCAATAAGAAAATATGTTTCACAAACCCCTACTCTTCCTCCAGAGTATTCAATTTGCACACAGATCTCCCAGACCTGCTTCAGTTTAAAGAGGAGTAATTTCAGGTTAGAGAACCCGAAGCTAATTCTTGTTCTCTCAACAGACCTCAGACTTTTGTCTGGAGGCCTTGCTGTTTAACACTGAAAAAGAACCATATTTTTGAAAGCCCATTCACCAGAAAGGTGTCTAGAGCCCAGAGGAGAAGAATCTTGACATGCCTCTGTCTAGGAATCAATTTGTGTCTGTCTAAACTGTCATTCTTAGACAAGTTTCACAGTGTGTGAAGTTCTCTGTACAGTACATTGGAGAACTCAATTTGTGCCCTGGCTCCTATCGCAATGCCGGTCCCCTGAGGAACCAATAAAGCTGCGGTCCAAAAAAAAATGGATCAAAAAGACAGAGATTCTCACAGTTGGCTTGGGAACGTCAATATCTCTCACCTTGAGGGCTCGGAATGATGCGTGTAGGTCTTACAGCTCTACGTTAGACTTCAATTAAAAGCTGTTAATTGATTAGGTGATCGATACACAACCGTTGGCTATTACTCCAGATGGAGACAGAGAACATTAATTAGCCACAGGGACCGAGAGTCTCAGATATTTTACTGTGGCTTTGGGGGCCACAAAGTAATTTTTCCTGATCATCATTTTGAACAGAAATGGTGTAAAACAGAACGGTGTATAATGTTAATTTCATCATTCAGTGCTCTCTTTGATCGCTATATGGTTTAGTGAGTTTCACATCCCATATCTGGGAAAAAAAATAGCGAAACAATGTGAAATATGCAAGTGACAGTATTGAACACAACGGATTAATGACACATCGGTGTCAAAAAAGAAAAAGCGATGAGACTCATAAAGAAAGGAAATGGCCTGTTCCATTTTCTTGCTAGTCAACACGGCTTCAATTATCTTCGCCCGGGATTTATGCCGTCTATATTTTTGAAAAATGTAGAGATGTTGCTTTTTTTCTGTCTTTGAGAAATAACAACTGTGTCACTGTAAAATAGGCGCAGAGCCAATAGACAGTGGAAGAATCGATATGACCATGCTTTTGAGGAGATTATGAACTAAATCCTCAGCTGTGTTCCATATGTCTTAGTCAGCCATTACAGATAATGTATAAAGATGAAGAGAGAGCAATTTCTCTACTCTTCCTCTAAGCATTGGAGTCCAATTACATTTAAAACCATATGACAGAAGATTTGCAGTATAGTCGTATAGACCACATTTCTAATTTTATGGTACTTTTGTATACTTTGAAACTAACTGCATGGGAAAAAAAACTAAAGTGCAATTATTCCATGGAAGAAAGAAAGTGATAAAGGTTTAGAACGACATGAGCCTGAGTAAATTATGACAGAAGTGTCATATTGGTGAACTTTTCCTTGAAATGATTCTTTTAAAACAATGATTTTACAATTGAATAAAATGGGTCGTACTTGACGTACTGTATTTGATTAAGGGATTCTCGCCACATTGACTGAAGAATAGAGCCAGCCTTGTTATTGTTAACTAAAACTTAATGAAAAACTATTTTTGGGAAATGAAATAAAGCTGTAAAAAATATACATATTAGACGAATATATATATATATATATATATATAGATGAACAACTTAAAGCTAAATAGTATTTTCAACAATTTATAAAAGTGACAAAAGCACACAAAATTAATTACTAAAATAAATATGATTTTTTAAATGTGTGACTAAATTCTACACACACAAACACACACACACACACATATAGTGTTGAAATAACACTGTACAGAATTTACAGACTTAATTAAAGAAAGGAAATGACAAGAGCACAAAAAAAGCTTGTAGTTTCTTAAGGAACCCTTTATACAAAAAGCTTTTTTGTTGTTGTTGTTTTTGATCTGGTTATGGCTGAAAACAGTTTTTCGATGCCTAAACTTTCTCTAGTTTCATTGATTTCGATATTGAAAAGTTTTTTTTCAGTCAGAACCATCTGAAAAATCAATGACATACAGGATAAGAACGAGGACTCTTACTGTGTTAGGGTCCAATACAGATAACACAACACCATCACCCTGCATTACAGCTGCTGCTTTTGCCCACAAACAGACCATAAACCAGCAGATCGATCCAGATTTACTCATATCATGGACATGTGTTTTAGCTTATACAATGTGATAAACTGATCCAAATAAGATATCTAGTAAAGTACAGATCAAACATACGCTTTATATAAATGCAGACAGAAAGTAAGATTAACTTCATCCAGCTCATCGAATACACAGAGTAAAACATCTCTCACGTGTTCTGGAGTAAAGCTACCCTGCGGGGCTGAAGGCTGAAACCGAGAAGAGATTCCTAGTAGGGCTGATTCTCATATCCGTGCTCTTGATGTGTGTATTTATCGTTACGCTGAAGCCCTGCTGTGATGTGTCATTAGCAGCAGAGAGTGGATGGCCACTTGCCCAAGAATTCAGCTCTAGATCTTCTAAAAGTGAGACGTGTTGTATGACCAATCATTTTATTTTATTAAGTGTTCAGAGTACTACGTTTGCACTCACTGATGATGGAGTGCTTCATTTGAGGGAAGAAAACACAGTCATCCTTCATTCTTTGTACTGTATTTTTGACTAGCATCAATAAAAACGGCTCTGGTTTGTGAGTATGATACTTTGTATCGATGACATGCTGTGCTTTGAGTTTTTGCGTATGCATGTTTGCAGTAGCTGTGAAGGGTTTCCATTAACATCCGTGGACTAATCTCCTGGCTCCTATTAGAGCTACAGCTGTCTGAGTCTGACAAAAACCAACGAACCGGTGCAGACATGGAAGACAGGAGGAAAATAAGAGAGGACCATAAAAGAGTACATGAAATATACTGTGGGCTGTGAAATCTGAGACCACATAGAAAATAGAAAATCTTGAATTTATATAATCTCATTCGAAAACTGATTGTTTTCTTTAAAAATTTGAACCTCTGGTCTCCACAGAAATATTTGTCAAGAGAATGGCAAAGAAACTGTCTTTTGTACATATATATGGACCAAAATGAACTCAAAAAGACTTATAAATGAATCAGTCCATCGCTTCACTCCATATTCATTTATGTGTAACCCACACATTCGACTATCATGTTATAATCACTTATTGTGTATGTCTTTTGATAACTATGGGATAGCTTAAGGATACACAGTCATATCTAGTATCTATGTAATTGAATCTGCTTGCTTTAAGTTGTCCTGACAATCATTTATTGGTCAAATGTGTCATATTCTTGTTATAGGAATCATGTCCAAAATTAGACCCTGCAAGAGCAGGAAAATTCAGACCACATGCTTGGTAAGATAAACATATGATTTATGATGCTCCCAAGCCAAGACAATATCTGATTGGTCAAGACAACATTTGAGGTGTGGCCAACAGGCCAGTTTAAATACTCAGGACACCATAAAATCTTGCTTTTAGTCTCTAGCTATGCTTCTGCTATTAGTCATGCCTGCTTTTAGCTTTGCTTCTTAGCTTTAGCTTTTAGCCATGCTGTTTGTCATCACTGTTCTTTGAGCGTGGTTGCAGCGTGCTTCAGCCTGCACGCCTGCTGCTACATAGCCATAACTTTATTTCTTTTCCGTTTGAGAGTTTCATGTTCTGAGTTAAGTTTTGTAACGCCGTCTGACCTCATCTGCGCGTTCAACTTCAACCAGCCACACAACTCCATCTTCAGCCAACGCCCAAACACGGGTTTCCCAAGACTTCCAGCCAATCAGCGACAACAAAGGGACACCTTCAGGCAATGTACCTTCAGACATTTGTGCTGGTGTATCTAATATAATTTTAACCTCATTGAGGAACTCCATGCGAGGGTTAATTAAGTGATTGATGGCTGTTCATGTCTATGCAATTTAACGTATTGCTGTAAACTTGGGATACATATTTCCATTCTCTTAAACTCATCTTTCCCTAACGTTCGATCTTCCTGCAACTTCTGTGAATGTGTGAGTGTGTGCGTTTGTGTTAGATTAGTTTATATTTCCTAGATTTATCTAATAAAGCCATATTCATATTGAAAAGAGAAGTATCTTCTGTTTTGTGCTTACAAGTTAATGTCTTAAACTGCCGATCTTGTTACTGTGCTAATTGATAGTGTTTTCAATATACTTTGGATATTAATATCCAGCGCAGATTTGATGTTAAACGGCTCGTTTAGTGAATCGCAGGGCGTCTAAGTGATCAGCCGTGAAACAGTGATTCTGTTCAAATTTTCTTTAAAATCTTAAAGGGGGGGTGAAATGCTCGTTTTCACTCAATATCCTGTTAATCTTGAGTACCTATAGAGTAGTACTGCATTCTTCATTACTCCAAAAAGTCTTTAGTTTTATTATATTTATAAGAAAAAGATAGTCTGTACCATTTTTTCCCAGAAAAACACGAGCGGCTGGAGGCGTGACGTGTGGGCGGAGCTAAAGAATCACAAGCGCCAGTAGGCTTTTGCGTTGAGAGCATCTGGTAACTGTGACACTACCGTGAGGAAAAAAAACATCATCCAAAACAAACCATGGCTAACAGTCAGATTCAGCGTTTATTTATGATCCAGAATCAGATCCCGAGGCTGAAATTGAACAAGAGCAGCAGCAGCAATGACTACAGCAGGACGTCTCTATGTATTATGTATTGAAACTGTATATATTTGCTTAGCGGTTTTGGAAAATGACTAAGTTCCACTTTATGTCGTCTTTTTTTATTATTTTTTAAGGTGTACATGTGGAAAGTGCAGTTTGATGCCAACATCGCATGTTGTTTACTTGATGTGCTTACGCGCAGATAGCTAAGTTAACAACACAGAGATATTTGAAGCAGTTTTACTCACCGCCTGCGGTTCCAACACAAGATCGTGACGCTTTTTCGTTGGGACTGCATTATCCTTAAGAAATAAACGATATGCAAATCCAGTGTCAAACTGGGCCTTGTTTGTAAAACAAGCATCTTCGAAATGCAGGGAACAAACAAAAACACTTGCACAACTCCATTGATGCTCTGTAAAAATAAACTCCATCTACACTGGTCCCTTAATACTGTTTTTTTTTTTTTTTTTTTGGTAATCTGTGCAGGGTTGTCTTGCCCTGGCAACCTAAAACACACTTCTTTTGTGACATTTCGGTCTCTCACTCTGATCAGTGAATGTCTCTGCTGTGCTATACGGGAGCGCGCGCTCTTCCGGGAGAAGTGCCCTAGGACCCATATAAGGAAATTCCGCTCCATCTAACGTCACACAGACCCATACTCGAAAAAAACTTTCCGAAACTTGTGACAAACCAGGAGTTTTTTTGGAACAAAAAAACTCTTTCAAACGTACAACTTAATTTTTAAAACTTTGTCCATGTTTAGCATGGGAATCCAACTCTTTAACAGTGTAAAAAACTCAGTATGCATGAAATAGCATTTCACCCCCCCCCCCTTTAAATGATTCCCTTTGAGCTAAATTGACCTGTTTCCCTTACACGACAATTCAAATGTTTAGGGGCTGTAATTCACAAACCCCTAAAAAATGAATTACTTGAATACTTTATAAAAAAAAAGACAATTATTGAGAACCAAATCAGCATATTCAATTTCTGAAGGATTGTGTGACACTGGAATTGTGCCTTCAAAGGAATACATTAAATTTTGAAACATATTAAAATAGAAAACAGCTTTTTAAAATTCTTATAGTTCACAATATTACTGCTTTTATTGTATTTTGATCAAATAATTGTAGCATTCTTCCAAACTTTTGACTGGTAGTGCATATTTGTCTTTATAATTTTGCTCTGGTAATAGGGTTTAATTTTACTATGTATCATGGGCAAAATCCAGAGGCAACAGGGTTGCATGCAAAAGTTGTTACATTATTTTGTGAAATCGAGGCAGCTCAACTGCTGCTGTTATTAAAACAAATGGGGGATGAACCAAATAAGACACTGATAATTTTTCAATTAAGCTTTATCATTAAACTTTTTTCAGTCAAATGGTTATGCTGATAATGTAATTATTGCAAAAACTTCTAAGTAGAAACATTTTCACTGATTCTTTCAAACTTTTTAGACCCCACATTATGTATGTATGTGTTTGTGTGCAATTAATCTTCAGTTCAGATCAGGCCTTTCGGTGCAGCGATGTTCAGAGAGGACTGCACTGTCCACAGAATGTTGACACTGTTTGTAGAAGGTTTTTAATTTTTATTTTATTTTTATAGTGTATATGCATTTCTCCTCTCACACGCACACTCTCAGAATACACAGTCTCTGCAGAGGCAGCGCCTTGATGTTGTTAGGTTTTGCTCGGAGGGCTTTGCTCCTGCTTGCGTGTGAGCAGAAGGAGTAGGAAACACTATCAAATACCCAATGAAAATGTATCATCTTCCTCCGAGGTGCATCACGAGAGGAGCTTCGAGAGTCAGGCTGATTTTGCTCTCTGCGCTAGTGAACATACATCTGAGTGCTGGTGTGAAATAGTGTATTTTTGGTGAGTGAGAATGAGAGAAGGTTTGAAAGTGTGAGTTTGAGAAGACTTGAGCAGAGGGAGGGAGCGAGTGCTGATGGAGAGGTGTTGAGACGAAGGTTAAAGGGAGCAGCTCTCTGGTAGAGTGTAGGATTAAACTCTGTCTCTCTTTGGTAGAGAATAGATTATCTCAGCAGAAGTTAACGCAGTGGTGTCTTACTGAGAGATTTGGGTGAACATATGGAGTGTGTTTGTAACACGCATAAGTTTCCTCCCGTCGTTACCACTTCCACCTCTTTCTTGTGATTCTTACCGGCCTGTAGAGGGCAGCCCTTACCATGAGAGAGTGAAAGAGTTGGAAAGCAATAAAACAGATTGCCTGGAAACCACATATCTGATGGTGGGTTGGTGGATGTATCCACTCTGTCTTTTCTATGACACATGCTGTCCTCCACTCTCTTTTTCATTTGGGCTTTCCGAGGGATCAACTGCCTTCGACATTAGGAGAGCCTTTGTAGTGTTAGAGCTGTACTATTTTGATTCAAGTATATATTGTGGCTCTGGCTGAAAGGGACCATTGCCCAGGGCCAGCGACTGCCTGGGGCCTCAATTCCTGCAAATGAAAATGTTTGTGTTATCAATGTTTTTTTCATTGATATTATTTTGGCAGTGCATTATTTTTGGTGAATACTTTTATTTCTGACCTTCATACTTTTTCTCATATTTGAGATATTTTTCATAAATTTAACTTAACTTAATACACTGCAGATCCACATCATTTTGATTGGCTGTTGACAAGTGTATTTCTTAGCTTTTTATACATTTACAATTATAATATAAAACCTATAAGAATAAAAATATATTTTGTTTAAAATAATTGTTTTATATCAACTTTAAATTGTAATTGTGATGTCAATTTGCAAATATGAGAATAAGATTCTTAGTTTTTTTTATAAAAAAAGAGAGATAATCCTTTTTTTTTAATTTAGCAACTTCTTTTGTGTATTGTGTATATGTTTGAATAATGGTGGCTTTGGTGGGTCAGTTTTATGAAATATATTTTAAAATATAAAACTTTACAGGAAGTGTTTATATCTAATATTTTTGGTTTCTCTGTTGTACTATGTTGAGGTCATATTTCTCAAATTAAGTTTAAGTTTCATCAAAAGCAAATAGCTGCTTTGAACAACACACATTTAATTTTTGTTCCATTGGAAAACTTACATGTGTAATTCTCTCTATTTTTGAAAATATTACAAATATGACAAAACATGTAGATAATTGGTTTATTTCAGGTGGTATCAGGAGGTGAATTTTCTTTTTAAAAAACATAGCAGCGAAATGTGGACTAATAGTTCACCTTGAGAAAAGTCTTGTCTAGAAGCTGCAGCCTGACTTTATTTAACTTCTTTTTTTTTTTTTTTTTTTTTTGGACAGCTGCAACATTAAACCATTAAAACATTTGCGTTGATTATATTTTCAGTATGTTGGGCTTGGTTTATACAAGGGAGAAAAGAAAATGACCTAAAGTAAATTATGGATTGACTGTTGAGCTTGCTGGAAGTAGAAAGACAGTAGAGAGAGCATCTCTTTGATCACAACACCAGAGATCTATACATGTCAAAACAAGTATATAGTTTTAGGAAGTGTTTTGTACTGCCAAATGTACTTTAAATTCAGCTGTAGGAAGTCTGTTTAACTTTTAACACTTTTAAATGGAATATTACATCATATCATCTGAAGCCAAGCTTTCTCGTACTTTCAAGGCCTTAGAACTAAGCATATGAATAATTTAAAAGGATCAACACCAAATTAAATACCTTGAAAATATTTATCCATGTTAGTGTCAAGTACAAATTCGATTTAAGCATTCGTGTCTTTAGAAAAGTTTCTGGCCTTGGTGATTTTCTCCCGGAAGCTTCACACAGCTATATTGTAGATGATCTGCACAAAAGAAAAACAGTGCTAAATGCAATGTCTCAATCTCTTTTTATTCTTTTCCTGCAGTGCCCACTGACAACAGCCTGCCATTTCTGTCACAGAATAAAGAACAATAGACTTTCCTATTGTAAAGATGCTGATGTCACCACTCCTCAGATGATCTGTATGCATTTTGCTTGTTTATTCTCATTGAGAAGCACTCAGATAATTACGTAAGTGCATGATAGAAAGAGAATTTAGCAAATAAGAAAGTCACAACATCATAAACAGACAACAACACTGTGCATTTCGGATATTAACTAATCACCGCCATATAGTCCTAATTACAGCTCATAGAACTAATTACAGTGAGTAGTTACCACTCCTTGACTGTAGTCTGACTTTCATTTGCATTTCAATGATGATTACCGAACCATTTGTTTAGCACATTCTTGTATTCTTTTCCGGTGTTGTCTTGGCACTTTCAGCCTCGGAGTAGGCTCGGAGTGACTTTATAGTTTACAATGTGACTTATTTTGTAAGATGTAAAGTTGAAATTATGAGAGATGAAGAGATAGACCAATTTTAGGTTTGTAAACATTCAGGATGCACGCACATCATTAGTTGTAGAAAACCTGGGAGCGAATAGCCTTTACCGATAGAGAATTACACGGATACAGTATAAAATTGTTAGGTTTAAAAAGATTGGCGATTATATTGATTAGATTTCATTTTCAAAATGTGCTCTTCATATTACAAGAGCTTGACACTCAGCGATAACCACTGTTAGATAGTGGGATAGTCTTATAGATCTGAAACAGGGATGATGTTTTTTTTGTGTGTGGAGACTATCTAGTGGCAGAAAATGACGGTTTTTAACTGGAATATAAGAATGAAAAAAGAAAAAAAGTAAATTTATTTCTATATTTCAAAATTCTGACTTTATTCTTGCAGTTCCGAGATTATATCTGACAATTCTAATAAGGAAAAGCAACTCGTCATTCTCTCTTTTCCCCTCAGCTCTGCAGTTGTTTTTTTTCTCAGAATTGACGAACTTAACTCGAACTTTTTTTGAGTTAAGTCGAGTTATATAGTCTGAATTTAAATATATAAACTTGCATTTGCGAGGAAAAAAAAAGTCAGAATTGTGAGATAAAATAAATAAATGTTATGTAAAAATGTTAATTGTAAGGTTTGTAGGGCTAATAAAATACATCATTGAACAGCAAATGTGAATATTATGTAGACCTGTTGTTTAAATGAAATGTATGCTTTAAAAGTAGAGTAATCATAGCAGTTTTCACCCAAAATATGTCCATTTAAACGTCAGCGTTTAGCTTCAAATGGTATCTTTGACGACAGTATTCTATAAAAGTATTTGCATTCCGATCTTGACATCAAAAGGCACACAAATTTATATATTTTTCTCTTATACCATGGATTTTACCCATTTACCTCCACTTGTTCCCAGTGTTTTTCTGCAAACACTATGTGCGTACAGCAGCAAATGACGTAATTGTGAGTCTACTCTGAATTGGTCTATTTGAAGTGGCAACAACACCAAATCAGGTTACAGTTGTCTTTCTTCGACTCTGAAGTTGAAACAGGCTTCTGTAGTCCGTTCTTATATAATCGATGCGATCAGAAATACTTACATTAGTTCTTGTTACAATTTATTTGAGTTGTAAATCTATTTAATGAAACACTTTACAGTCATTACAGGGTTTATGCCATCCTGTTGGCATTTTTGTTTTCACACCAAAATTGTGTTAATGCTTGTCTTGTGTAAATACTGTTGAAACAGTGGGTATTTCAATGTTTATTAGGGCTGCTCCGATCACGATTGGCCGATCGTTATGCGCATCTCGTCAGTAAAGCCGGTTCTATAATCAGCGGTTAGTTCCCTCAGGTGCGTGATTTCATATAGAGCAGCTGTTACTACTCAGAGCCGTTGTTAACTGAGAAGCTGCGCAAATCCACGTTCATTTTCAGCGTTTGCAGCGTTGCAGACTTTTGTAAGGAAAAGAAGTAGAACTTAATCTTTGAGCTAATCAACATCATGCCACAAATGCTGTTGATTGATTTTAACATGTACTGCACCCAAAATCTTAATTTATGACATCACCTTGTAGATTGAAATCATCATGAATTTATCAGTATAGTTTTTCATTTCTATATGGAGGCTTTCCAGTTATTCAGCTTCAGGTGTTTGTCCAAGGTTTATGCTGAATCTTAAATATACCGAGCTTCACAAGAGGCATAAGAAATATCTATAATTAGGCCTCTGTAATAATCAGGATCAAGCCTAATTAGAGCAGCGCTGGTATTCCATTACTTCAAGGAATGGGCCTGAGGCATAGTCTACATATTAACTTGAACAAAAGAGCATTCAGTGAGCACACGGTAATGAGTAGGATTGTTTGTATATATCTACAGCTGACAGTGCTGTCTCCTTTTACAATAAACATATGCACTGGAATGATGGTTTTGTGATAATTGAATATCTCTGACTGCCTGAGAGCAAATAGTAATTATCATTTATTTTCAGGCGCATTTTTTTCTATTGGATTAAGTAAGCAAATCTATGGTTTTTCCTCAGAAAAGTGCCACAAGGAAATGTACAGCTTTTAATTGTGTGTTTAACCTTAAACAAAAGCTGGGGATTATTTGATGTGCCAAACGTTAGGAGCAAAGACCGGATCTAATGTAACATCAAAGTGAATCCAAACTGAAATTGCAGGTGATTGAATGTTTTTCACATAATGTACTTTTTCTTTCTTTGCAGTTGTACATGAATATGAATTTCAGACACTCAAGACTGAATTTAATTTAGATTATTGTTTTAATATAATGCTTATCGTTTTCATATTATAAAATGACAGTCAATAACATTGCTTTAAGGATGTTTATACTGAAAAATGTTGTTTTTGTGTGAATCATGTGCCGTGGCGCAGAACACACTAAAGTTTTGCTAGGGTTAAAAACTGTGTTAAAAATATTAACGCATTAGTTAGGAGGATTTTTTTTTAATTATTAGAAGGTTCATGGTCCACAAACATGAGATGATCCTCGCATCCACATCGTGGTCCATGACTCATTCAGAAATGTGTTTGTTAATTTTGTTTCATCTCTCTCAGCCACGTCAGCATTGATCAGATTCCGGTGCACACTGAAAGTGTGTTTGATCTTTAGCTGATCATTAAATTAAATCTCTGTATGATGTTTCCATCTATGCTCAGCTAGATATAATGACCTCGAAATCTCTTCAGGGTTTTTCCCCCTGCCTCCGGCATTCCGGTGTTCATTTCCAACAGACTACTGTACCAAAGGAATTCCTAGTTGGGTTTTAATTACAAGGTCTTTGTTTATAGAAACAATTGATTCACACAAGACAAAATACCCCTTTATGCTAATTATATTCGTTTAGTGTGTTACCAAGCTTTTTCATTGATTCTGACAAGCAGGAGTTCAGGAGGAAAGTCAAGGGCAAGTCTAGAAAGTTCAGGTTGAAGGATCAGCTCTCTTAGGAGCATTGTAGTTTAGCTAGCATTTAATTGTTTCACTCATACACATACAGTAACTCTGAATTTCTTTATAGTTCCTGTAGCTTAGGTTACATGAACATGTATCATATTTAAAGTCAAAATAGAGTTTAAATGCAAATCTGAGTTTATATCTCTTATTTTTCCCTACAATTGGAAAGTTCATGTCTTGTAATTATGAGTTTATACAATTATTTATTTTTCTCAGAATTGTGGATTGTGTGTGGGGGGGGGGGGGGGGGTCCGGATTGTGAGATAAACACAAACGCACACACACACACACACAATTACCTCTTTTATTCAGTAGGCCTTAGTGCGTGTCTATGCATATATTTTTCAGGGAAGAAGAAAAACGGGCTATAAATGGAAGGATTGGGAACAAAAGGAATAATATATTCATCCTCTTAGCCTGTAAATGAATCTTGTTAAGGAAGACCAAATGTTTTATATGAAAAAGCCAATCCAAATGAAAGCACTCATAAACTCAAATACATTTTCAATAGTCTTTTCTTCTCTGGGGAGAGAAAATTAATGTATATGGCTCAGAAAGAAAGATATACATGAATGAATGAGTCATTTTCTATTAACTGACTGAACCGGTAGAACAAAATTCATTTTAATTGATTACTCAGTATCATTTGACATTTTTTAAGGAAGTAATTTCTCTCTCTCTGATTAAATCAGAGCCTGTTGAAAGCTGGGCACCAGATATTTGCTGCATCTCATTATGAATGCTGTGTATTGGACACACGGATGGGGAAAATGAAGTGGGCGAGTGGGTGTAAGTGTAAGAGCTGGTGACTGTGGGTGCAAACTGTCTGTCTGTACATTATTCCAGCATAATTACAGCTCCACTCCTTTCATGTTTGCTGTATGTCTGATTATTATTCAGATGCATTGCTTGTTTCTCTGGACCTGACACAAACAAACACTTCTGAGGAAAAAAGCATTCATCCATCACAACGACCAAGCTGAAGTCAGAGGTCTGTGTTTTAATTAGTGATGGGTCATTCATGAACAAAAGACACAGGAGGTCAGCTTTCTGATGATTTATCTTCGGCTGCATCATAATAGCTTCCTGATCAAAGATTGCATGTGAATGTGTGCAGGGAATTTTGCTATTGAAAATATCATTTTTTAACTCGGACGAAATAGCATTTTGTTCAACAAGACTGAATGCTCTAGTTTATCAAGACTGAATCTGATAATTATTACCAACAGGTGAATTTGGTTAGACAAGTGACCATCTCGCTGTATATTTTAATCACAAAGTATTGCCTAGATTTTCTTGCAATCACACATGCTAATGGCAAAATACTGAAATATTTTATTGTTGGCTGAGTGCAGTGCAGGACCCTTTAGAAAGCACAGAACAGGTTTTGCACGTCAGCACCTGTTTTTTTTTACAGTCTATGGTCAGAACCACTCTCATTTTCTTCAGAATATATGTCTAGCTTTCTTTTAAAGTATGTGTTTTTGAATAATGAGTCATGCTTTGCAGTGCTGTGGGCCTCAGGTGTAATTATCTGTCCAAACATAGATGGTAAATGTGCCTTTACTGTAAAAAGCTAGAATAATCAGGACATGAGACAGCAGAGTTACTCTGTGGATGATGACAGAGGTCTGTCTGCTGCTAGATACTATTCACTCCATCTCTGTCTGTTCAGATAATTTTTAATTATTCTTGAATCATTAGAATTAATCACATACAGTATACGAATTCTGCATAAAAAAATGTTACATCAATGAGTATGATACTTCTGAGGATCGGATGTCTGTTCCTTCTGAAGACCGAAAGAGTCCGTTGTTTCACAAACAAAGAATAGCACTTTGTAAAATGGTGGCCAGTGGAGACTGGGTCACAAACCTCTGCACACATGCTATCATGCTGCTCCTCATTTTCTCCTCTATGAGACAGAAAAAAAAGCTTTTTCCAGCACTTCTGTTTCTTCACGTTTTGGTGTCCTGAGAGTAATTGTGTAATCACTGATAAAAGGCTGCAGCATATTGTTGAAGAGCAAAGACGGGGCGAGTTGTATCGTCCCCTCGGATTTCAGAGTTGTTCTGTGAGCATAATGAAATCTGACAGATATTTCTCATCACTGCTCTGACACTGTTCTACATCGAAATAATTCCGGAACAATCAGATTTGTCCGACCCTTCATGCTCTCTCCCAGGATTACCTAATACACGGCTTTTCACTTTCCCCTCTTCAACTCAAAACTCACCAGTGTGTGTGTGTGTGTTTGTGTGTGTTGTTGTGTGTACATGTACTGTGTGTGGGTGTGTGTGCCTGGAGGCAGCAGAGGAGGGGGGGAAGGGACCCGTGGCTGTCATATGTTTAAGCGATGGTGTTTTTTAATCATCGTCTAGATTAGTGTAATTAAGGAAGCATATGGATGTACACCTGCTCTGGAGCTCCGTGACTCACAGCTCTATAAAGATCCCTCACTCTTCCACAGGTCTTCACTTAAACACTTTCCTAAGGCTCACTTGCAGGTGATGCAAGCATGACGTGAAACTTACAGCCACCTTTTTTAAATGGATGATGTAAATGACATAATTCCAACATTAAAAGGGAAGAAGAAAAATCTCATAATCCTAATTTACTCAGATTTCAAGGAAATCTTGTGCAGAGAAGAAGTGTTGCAATCCTTTTTAATTTCAGCTATCAGAGGCAGGCAAGTTTTAACCAAACTAGATCAAACTATACATTATACGTATGGCATACTTGACTCCCTACTAAGTTATAAAACATAATCATTTACATTTAGCAGATGCCTTTATCCAAAGCTACTGTTTGATACAGAATTTTTCTTGCCAGCCATAACCATCTTTTGCTCTTATTTATTATTTTTTATATAGTTCACTTTTGCTGAAACATTTCTATTGTTCTTGCCATTTTTAAAATCCATCAAGTTTAAAAGCTGTGTTGTACTTTGTTCTTATTATATTTGTGGAGGTTTTAGGTTTTTCAACAACGCTTCTTAACTCATTGTAATGCTTTGCCTCTTGTGGCATATTGCTGTATTTAATCACACACCAGCATTTAATGATTACCCATACAAAATTGCATATTAATCAAGAGCAGGGTTGGACAAAATTCAGAATTGAACTCTCTTCCTTTTAATTAACGAGAATGAATTTAACTTAAATTTGCCACACACCACAGAAAATGAAATAGGCTTTAATCAATGAAAAACAATTGTGGGATTTATTATTTTATCTTATTCTAATTCAAAGAAATTGAGGGCCATTCGAGAAATCAAGAGTTTTTCCACCCTGCTCCATTACTATATTTTAACTATAAAGAGTAATATATATTTATTTATTTAGTCCACACAGTATTTATAGTTTGTCAAGTTGGTCTTTTCTAATTAAAGAATACTGTACACATATTGCAATGCTATTATCTGGAAGTTTTTTTTTTTTATGTTTATGTGATTAAAGATTTTTATGATATAATAAAATGACAAACATAATTCAGAATATTGCAGAATGGGATCTCCAGATGTTGTGAATGTCACTGCGTGATTAGTTTGTTGAGCGGTGCCTCATTTGACACATGCTGTGAAGACACAGATGTGTTCAAGAAGCCTTTGAAATTGGCTAATACTGTTTAAGTGAGTTTAATGTTGTGCATCACAAAGAAAACACAAACAAATAATACTGGACTCCACTAATAGACTGCTTTGATCAATAGTTGTTTTTGGAATGAAAGCCAGACTTTTACTTTATATATTTCTATATAGCAAAGCTGACACAAAGAGACAAATTAAGAGAATTGACATGCTTTCATATGCTGTTGAAAAGAAATAAATAAAAAAACATTATTATTAGTTAATTAGGCTCAAGCCATATTGCTTATTGAATGTTTGTATGATAGAGAGAGAGCATGTGGCTTTGGTTGTACGTTGAAATATTTCCCATATTCACATTCTGTTCAGTTTTGAATATGGAGCCCCCCCCCCATACACACACACACCACAGCGAGACTTTGTCATAAAAAATTGTGCTTTTGACATCACAGCCTGAGGACATGACCACAGTAAATCAAATAAAGCTTTATAATCCAGTGTGTGAAGAGGCTGAGCTTAGAGCTGAGGAGAAGGAACAGCATCCTGAGCGCATTAATTCACTATCTCGGCTCTGATGAAATCATATGACTGCAGGCAGGGAGCGTTATTTTGCGACAGGAAGTCATAGATGTCATTGGCGCAGCTTTCCGTGTCAGTTTATTTATTCAGGTCTGGCCTCGTTTTGGCAGATGCTTGCTGTTTTAATTAGGAAAAATGCCACCTAACAGAACCTCTGTTTGAGAGGAACCACAACGTGCACGTTGTTACAGTGGCTGATATGAATCAGGCGAAACACACATATACACAGACGTGCAGTGCAGTCTGTGTATGTGATCTGCACTTTGTTTTGCTACTGATCTGGATGGCACTGATAAAACTAAGCCCACGATTCTGGTTTAAGCTCCAGTCCCAGGCCTGCTAAGGAGCCGCAGTTATTCTGAGGGCACAAGCGCTCTGGGCCCCACGGTATTCTGAGTCTCAGCTGAAGAATCCTGATCTGGGATCAGCTTACTCATGCATGTGTAATCCTATTAAGCAGGAAATGAAAAGCACAATCTGATCTAAGACCAGTTATCACACAAACCCAATGCTTTCAGTTTGTGTAGCTACCAATAATGTGTGCTAATAATATCTAGGACTAATTAAGCAGATAATGTTAATCAGAATGGAAGGTGAGGTCAATCGCAATGCAATCTCAGAAAAGATCCTACTATAAGGCAATTAGCAGATCAACTTAAATATTCTAATTAAGAATGCTCAATATATTTTATTTACATTGTTTTAAATGTGTTTGTATATGATCATCACTATATAATTGGCACCTTGGAATTATTGAGTTATTCACATTTTCTTGTTCTGTCACAACTTATTCACAGTTTGTGAAGTTTTTTTTAAAGTTGTTTACACTCTAGTGCCCTATTTAAACGATCTGAAACGCAAGTGTCAAAGCGCGAAGCGCAAGTAACTTTGTGGGCGGGTCTCGGCGCTGTTGCTATTTTCCCGGCGGGATAAATGGCTCTAGCGCCTGGCGCAAATCTAAAATGCGTTGGTCTGAAGTAGCTTCATTATTCATAGGTGTGGTTTGGGCGTAACGTGAAATAAACCAATCAGAGCGTCATCCAACATTCCCTTTAAAAGCAGGTGCGCAAGCTCCATTATGGATTGCTATTATTATGGCGTATTTACCAGGCGCACGCCAGGAGCGGTTCACAGCCGAGGAGACTGATGTTCTTGTAAGAGCAGTGAAAGACAGAGAATTTGTGTTGTATGGGGATGGGAGAAACCCACCCAAAATAGCGTCGGTTAAACAGGCGTGGGAGGAAATAGCCACAATTTGTCAGATGTCCTTATATACATATATGTCTTGCCACTATTGGGCAAACAGGTCTTATCCTTAATTACTACAAGTAGCCTGAATAATTTGTAAGCTAAATTTATGCCTATTTTTTCACATCTTAGTGGCACACCACAATAATTTCCGTCATCTCATGTGTTAATATTTTTTTTAGTGTAACAATTTATGATTTGCAAAAATAACTGTTGCATCTGTGTAGATTACATGAGCAAAGTGTATGCGCGTTGTCCACGCTATACATTATGGTCAAGCATGCGCCCTTAAAATAGCATAGTGAACAACGCGCAACGCGCCACTGACTTTAGACTAGGTTTTTTCTGGTCAGTGGCGCAATTGTTTAATGGAACAGCAAAATAGCACCTGGGATTGTTTGCGCCGGAACACGCCTCCTTTTTTGCGCTGAACCGCCCAGGGAGCGCAAGTTCATTCACTAGTTTAGCAACGTGCTTCTGTGGAGGGAAAAGCGCGCTTTGCGCGGGTGCAAAATAGGAATGACACATGCGTCGGTGTACAAAGTCAATTGCGCTGGGTGCAAGATAGGGCCCTTAAAGTCCTAAAGTGCTGGTTTATTTCCCAAATGTTTTACGGTTCATTTCCTGCTGAGCACAATATTTAACTGGGTTATGAAACATCTCTTTTAAGGGATTAGCTGCTAAACATAAGGAAATGTAAATCTGCTCAGTGCTTTTCATCATATTTAAGGGATAATGTGCCCAAAAATGAAAATTCTGTCATCACTCACTCTCACGACGTTCCAAAACGTATGGCTTTCTTTCTTGTATGACACAAAATACGTTTTCAATACACTGAAAGCGAATCTGCTTTATCACTTAAGTGCGAATCACTTTAATTCTAAGGAAAAATTAGCTCAACAATAGTTCCTTTAGAAAGAAAGTCAATTTTGAAAAATATTAGAGTGAGTAAACGATCAAAGGATTTTCATTTTTGTGTGAACTGTTACTTTAGTGGTGAGATGAGGACAGAAAAGACAATCACCCTGTCATATTCTCTCTATGTTTGCCTCTGAAGTCAGCTATGCTGCTGATTACTTCATTGTTATCTTTCTTGCTCTTCATTCTTAATGTTGATCATTATCATTCCTCTGTCTATAATGACAGAATCCATAAAGTGCAGAGCCACACCCGTGGCTGAAAACACAATATCTCGCTCTCACTCTCTCTCTTTGGGAATAAGCGTCACATATAGATTTGAACAAAAATGAAAAAGTTTCTTCAGTGAAACACAAAAGATGACATTGACAACAGACACATTATATTATATTATATTATATTATATTATATTATATTATATTATATTATATTATATTATATTATTCAGTAATTCTAAATTTCAGTCTGTTCCTCACACAAAACTATCATGTAGCTTCAGAAGATTTGGAATATAGCACATAAGTCATGAATCACATTTGTATGATGATTTTTGGAGCTTGATGTTATGGGTAGGTGGTTGTAGGAAGCGTATGATGAAGGAGATGATGAGAAAAACAGAATTAAATAAAAAAGCAAACTCTGGAAAATCACAACCATGTACAATACAAACAATAACCGACAATGACTGAAGAGAACAGGGAGTATCTTCACATGGTAAATGAGGGAACTAAAGAGGAAAACTTAACAGAACATAATCGTAACACTTGACATTAGCCCATTTAGCATCGTATGGAAGAAAACTTCTCCTTTTGTGCTCAACATGAGGGTGAATAAATAACTTAGTGTGAATTTTTAGTGTGAACTGTCCCTTTAAAACCGTTAATATTTATTTATCTCCCTCTGTGTCTCTTTTGTCTGTTCTCTTTGTCTCTTTCATCTCTCCACCCTTATCCTATCTGACAAGATGCGGCGGTAGCAGATGTATGCTGGGCTTCCGATAGTATGACAGGTTCATATTTCTCCCGTGTTTGGCTTGGCAGGCAGCTGGTAAGTTTGGCAGGGGAAGACAGTGGGGTGCTTGAGTGTGGGTCTCCTGACTCCTGGATAGACAATACCTGCCTCTGCTTTTCTAAGTGGTGAGAACAGACAGCTCCTTAATGCTGCCTGTGATATCCGCTGACACCACCTCCATAGACCTTCACCTGTGAGCCTCATAGGTACAAGTAACACATGCAAACGTGTGACAACCATATCAATCTTATTATAGACGCTATACTTTAGAAAATGTACTTTCGATTTTCACCTTTTCAATTTTTTGGTGTTTGTTTATAGGTAGACTCAAAAATAAGAATTTACTGAAAATGTACTCACCCACAGGACATCCAAGATTTAAACTAGTGTCTCTCTGCTTTGGAACAGTTTTGGAGAAATTTTGTTCAACAATGGATCCTCTGCAGTGAATGGGTGCCGTCAGAATGAGAGTCCAAACAGCTGATAAAAAAGGGGATAAAGTAGTAATACTATGGATTAGGGACTTATTTTGGCCAGAAGCAATAGTTTAAAGTTAAAATGCCTTAAATGATGGATTTGTTTCTTACAAATACACAACCTCTTAATTCACAAGACATTAATTGATTTTTTTTTTATCAGCTGTTTAGACTGTCGTTGTGACAGCACAAATTCACTGCAGAGGATCTATTGGTGAGCAACTCATGTAACAGTATGTTTTTCTAAATATGTTTGGATGAAGGGACAAACCCATCTACATCTTGGATTGCTTCAACTTGAATTAGCTTTAAGTTCATTTTTATTTTATGTGAACTATTCATCTGTCATGAAATGGAAAAGTCACCTTAATAACAATAATAATAATAAAATTATATATATGCATATATGCATTCATATATATATATATATATATATATATATATATATGAATGCACTAAATGTTGATTGACAATTAATCCATGCATTGTGTTGACCTTGAATTTCTTTTTTTATTAAAAATATAAATCTTCCAGTGAAATGACACTTTTCGCTGGTGACATAATCTGGACTTCTTTAAGTTCACATTTAGATCTGCCTCCATCCAATCAACAACCAAGAGACAGAACCAAGACCCTACATTTATTTTTATTTTATTTTATTATCTGTCAAAATATGGAAGTAAAGATTGGTTGCTATTTCCTTTTTGGGGGATGTTCTCCCCCAAAATCTAGGATGCATGTCATTTTTATATGTGGATCAAGTATCTTATTTATTGTGAATCTATGATATTTATCCATTTATTTATTTATTTATTTGACTTGTTTTTTACATCCACAAGGTGAACATCATTAGTTTATTTGCTTAGAAAATAATAGCACACCTCTCCTGAATAAGCCACATAATTTCAGTTATCATTCTTGTGCATGCAGGTGTTATATTAAAATCCCTTACCCCTAAGTATGAACAATAATAATACCAATGATTGCCTTAGAAAGCGGCACAAAGTAATAATCATCATTCACATCACAGCTGAGTGTTCTCAAGCATGTAATACCAGTTTTCTCTCCTCCAGATTATTATTCAAATGTTGGTCTACACCTAAATTTAATTAATACAGACTGACCGAGAGAGAGAGAGAGAAAAAACTATTAACATATAACCCCAAATTCTCTAAAAGAAGGATGTGAAAGAAAAGTGTTGCGGTAGGGTAGTTTTGAGTATCACCATTTTAAAGTGTGACTTTCATTTCCTTCTCAATGCTCCTCCTGTGGTTTAATTCAACAAGGAGTGCCTGCAATTCCAGACTGACCATTAGTGCTAGATTTAAAGGCTCTGTATTGCATTAGTATTTATATCTGTTATCCCATTTTCAGCTCGTACCCATGTTTAATCAGATTACTAAAATTAAATCTTCAGTTGTAAAAGCCAGTGGTTTATGATGTTAATGACGTTTTTAAACCTCTAAAATCTTCCATCTAAGGTATATTAAAATGTTTGGTTAAAGGTCATGTTTATTGCACATTTTGATTGATTCTTGGGGATAATTACTATAGTCACTCTTAGAAGTAAAAAGTCTCTGTGTGGATTTTATGTCTCCATTATGCATGGAAACACAAGACCCACACAAACTAAAAACCATTGCTTAAGTCACACAATAAGCATGTACGTGTATGCCTCATGTGGAGCTCTCCAGGGTCCTGAAACCAGGATGAAGGCTTAAATGTCAATGGTACCAATATGACTGCAGAGCTGAAGAGCTGTCCATGGTTCTGAACTAAGCTGGAGGCTCCGCACAATGCCATGGTATGACGATGCTGTCCGTGGTGCTGATGAGAACTTTTGATATGGCCCTGGATGACATTCCCTCTAATTTGTCCCAGATGTGGAAACTCATATGCATATTTAAACACACATTGACATTAATGAACAGTATTAGGCCTGATTCACACCTCACATGAAAGAATGTGTTTATTTAAAAATGATGCAGTAGCTTAGCATAAACTGGTTCAAGCAATGTTTTGGTGCTAAACCCATTTTTGCCATGCATAAGCATTCTGAAAATATGGTGAAATATGCTGTATTCCTGTTCATTAACATAATATTTTGCGATTGTACTTTTATTAAGCAACATAAATTACTAGAGCAGGGGTAGACAATGTCTGCCCTGGAATGCCAATGTCCTGCAGAGTTTAGCTCAAACCCTGAAAAAAAAAAAAAAAAATATATATATATATATATTAAATTAAATTAAATTAAATTAAACATTTAATTTATGAATTTAGCAGACACTTTTATCCAAAGCGACTTACAGTGCATTCAGGCTATCAATTTTTACATATCATATCATATCATATCATGTGTTCCCGGGGAATTCGAACACCCAACCTTGCACTTTATAACGCAGTGCTCTACCAATTGAGCTATAATTACAATTAATTATATTTAACAGCAATTATTTATCAATATATTTATCAGCTGCAAGTAGTAACTGTAGCAGAATTAATATTATCTTCATCTAATGTGTTCATCCAGCAAACATTTAGTGTAATTTCATATAAACCCTAAGAAATAATATTGATGTGGCCATAAAAAATAACTTGCAGTATTAGTGCATTAAAGCATGTAACAAGATCTGGAATTGTTAAAGGGACACTATCCACAAAAAGTGACTGAATCAGAAACTTGTGTAATTGGTGCACAAAGGTTTTATTAACTAAAGACTAACACAAAACTAATCTAACACAAACACACACACACACACACACAAACACACACACACACACACACACACTCACACACATACCTGCATGGAAAGGGGAGTTAAACTGGATGAATGAAACTTAGAGAAACCATAGAATAAAGCTTATACTAGACCTCTGTTTCATTTAGTTAAATGTACAATTTCCTTGGCTGTTGAACAAGCATCCAGATGCAGTCTCAGATGAAAGTCCAGAAGGTTTAAAAGTTTGGTGGTGTTGGAATTAAATTGATGAACTCCAAAGATGTTATTTTGACTCAGTGGTTGTCGAGATTTCTCCCAGATGGAAAGTGAAGACGTGACTGTAACTGAGGCTTGTCACTGGCCTCGGGACTTGGTGAGTCCCACATGAGCAACAACCAGAAGACTAAGCAGAATAGCATCAGAAGATGATAAGAGAGGGAGGTCACTGATGTAGTGGCCTTTTAACTTTTGTGGAGGTAACACCTCCAAGGGGTCATTGAGCCAATGCTGATTTATCATTGCTTGCCATGGTAACTAGAGGCCTGTTCTGTCTTTTGAGGCTTTTAGTTGCTCTTTGGGGGTTGTCCAAAAAACTTTAACATATACAGTAGTTTGCATTTGGGTGAGGGGGTTTGCTGGATTATTCATTAAATATAATGAATAATTGTCTGATTGGTAAAGTTGCTCCAGATCATATCTCATAGTCCAAATGCTTCACCATGATTAGCTTGTTCAGGTGTGTTTGATTGGGGT
Source organism: Carassius auratus (assembly GCF_003368295.1). Lineage (NCBI taxonomy): Eukaryota > Metazoa > Chordata > Actinopteri > Cypriniformes > Cyprinidae > Carassius > Carassius auratus. The sequence goes on along the minus strand of NW_020525149.1, from coordinate 18,317 downwards.
TGGAGCTAAACTCTGCAGGACAGTGACACTCCAGGAGCGACGTCGCCTATACCTGTACTAGAGTATACTCTTCAAACATTAGCCCAGTAAAACCAGTAAATTGCCATCTTTTTTTTTTCGGTAGAGCACTATTCACACATCAGTTTCAAAATACTGGTAAATTCTGTGACATCATTAACTGGAAATGACCTTTAACTGGCTGTTGTGTTTGTAAACATGGAGGGAAAAATGTGGTCAGTGTTTTTGTTGATGTTTTCACTTTTGTGCAATACGTTCATATTCATGCAGCTGGTTTTTGCCCAAAGACATCATATTAGATGATTTAGACATATTAAGACATTTCTTTGACTTCTGTAAACAGCGCAGAGTAAATGTGTCATCGGCATCAGAATTTTATGACAGAGGATAGATAGATAGATAGATAGATAGATAGATAGATAGATAGATAGATAGATAGAATAGTATTAATATAATAGTGTGTTTCACAGTAATCAACCCCCTAAAACAATTTAATTAAAGAATATGATTAAAACAATTGCTCAATTTATTTTCATTATGCAGTATAAATCTAGTCAGGGGTCAATAATTGAGTTGCCCTGTTGCTTTGCTAATGCAGTGTTTGTCTGTGCACTGTAAAACAGCCTTTAGCCCATTCTTTACAATAGTATGTGTCTGTATGCCCTTTTATTTGGTCTAAAAGCTGTCAGAACCAGACAGCATTTGTTTGCATCCAGCAAGAGTAAATACAGGCCTCTGCTTTTCTCTGTTTATCAGCTCTCAATGCTTTTCTGCTCATAGTTTATATTGTGAAAATGGAGACCATAGAGCTTCCGTCTATCAGAGCTTATATAATTACATTCTGACCTTGAGGCTATAGTTACTTCTCTTTCTTGCTTTCTCACGCTCATATACACTGGAAAAAGGAATATGATAAACAACTCCTATCCTGGCGGTTTATGAGGACTGACCTCATCAAGCAACACTTTCATTCTGTGTTGTAAGTCTTGAGTGCAAAGTCAGTGGGTGGATGCAAAGTGCTGATAAACATTCCTCTGATTGACTGAATCATTAAAAACTGTGCGAGTGCTACCTGCCTCTTTGGGTTGAAATAATGAACTCCACTTTCAGCTCGTCCTCATTTTTAAAGGGATAGTTCACCAAAACAACAACAGCACCAACACCAAAAAAATGACATTTTGTCGTTTGTTTATTCAGCCTCATATTAATTCAAACCCATATGACTTTCTGTCTTCTTTAATGATACGTTATAGTGCTTTGTCTACTTTATACCTACTTTTTAAGATAATCCTTCCTTTTGAAAGCTTGATCATTCCAGTTACCATTCATTGTAATTGCATAGAGAGAGAGAGAGAGAGAGAGAGATAGAGAAATTAAATTCTTAAAAATATCTGTCTTTGTGTTCAACAGCATGTGGAACAACAGTTTGGAAACAAGATAAGGGTTTAAGAAATTATGACAGAATGTTCATCTCTGTGTTTTTGTTTTAAGAAATGGATCCCGCTTTTGTTGATGGTAAAAGATGACAGGATATTTCAATGGTAGGTGTTTTTCAGTTAAATTTAGTTTGAAACAAAAGGTGAGACAAAGAAAAAGACAATAGGAGATGCTTCACATCTGGCTCATTTGATGTCAGGTCAGTTTGATATTTGGTGTCTGGTCAAACTCGCCTCAGTTGTAGTAGTGGGTTCAGATGTGCTGGGCTGCTCGATGACTCAACTTAAATGGATCAGTTTCATCTGAACCTAAAGAGCGTATAGACCTTTTAAGTCTTGCAGATATGTATGAATGTAATCCTTATCAATCCTCAATAACAATTGACTTTCAGCTCACCATCAGTGTCCAGCTTTGCCTTGCTTGAGCAGTTTTAATTATCTTCAAGTATCAAAGTTAACAGCTGTTTTTCTGTGTGACAAATTCAGTGATTGAAAGGAACTCCTTCGGTTTATATGTCAAAGTGAATGGAAAAGCAGCACTTCATAAAGCTCTTTTTTCATTCCTTAACTCTCAAGGATGTCTTGTATCATACTGTTAACCTTTTATTCAAAGCTTATAATGATCATCTAATTAGTGGACCATCATGACAATGTGTTTGTTTTTGCATAGAAAAAAGAACACGCAGCATTCACACTTTCTGCTCACCATGAATTTTCTTAGCTAACTAAATGTAAAATAATTATTCTTTACATTGTCTTGTTAATGGTAAAAGTGTTCTTGCATATAATTGGTTGTGCATTCACAATTTTGCTCCTAACTAACCCACATATTTAAATTCCCACAAATTACAGCACATGACCTCATGGTATAAAGTCTTTTTCTGCAAACCCAAATATTCACAACAGAAAAAGAGTATTTTTGCTTTTTATAATTCTTTTAAAATTGAACATAAGCATTGCATTTGGATTTAGATGTTTCCATTGATTGTTTACAAGGAATTTACACATTTAGAGTAAGTTTGAGATATAAATTGTTTTAAAAATAGTTGCATATGTGCATTATTTGGTGTTAAGTGTGTGTGTGTGTGTGTGTGTGTTTGGCAGTGCAGTGGGAGTAGTTTATTCTTTCTGCCTGACCTGCTTTTTTAAAGAGAGAAAGAGAATGAGAGGAGCCGCACTTTACATATTAAACATATTACAAGAAAATCCTGACAGCTACACACAAACTGCAGGATTGTTTCACAGCAAATATTTGTGTTGTAAGCTTGTAGTTCGATATTTCTGTCAAAGGAAGTCACAGATACTACAAGAACTCTACATAACTAAGTACTCGGTAGCCAAGTCAATGCAGTCACCTGACATGACCTGGCCAGTTCTAATAAATCTAACATTGCTGTTGTACAAAACATTCCATTGCTCATTCCAGTAAATGAACATAACTGTGGTCTCAATGGCAGTAGAGTGACTTTATGATTGTAGGCGCCCTCCTTCTTCAGATACTCAAAGATGGAGGCAGACGGGGTTTACAGACTTGATGGAGACCAATTCAAGTGTTTGAAATAGGGTTGAAGGAGGGCACGGAAAGTTCAACCCATCTTCGACCTGCAATATCACCATGTCTTCACTGCGGGGCAGTGATAGTGATATAAGCCAGGATGAATAGTCATGTAAAATCTAGCCATGTTGAAATCATTATGTACCTATAGTATTTGACCTGTAATGGATGCTTTATGTGCTCATTAGAAAAACTTGCCTTCCTGCATTTTTTGCTAATCTAAGAAAACATTAAAGTAAAATTAGCTGCAGTTTCCAGCTTAAATAACCACTAGTGGAAGTATAACACCAACAACTTGTATTTATTTTCATAAACTTTCCTGTCACCAAGTTCAATTTCTTGTCTATGTAAACATACATAGTATTAAAGCTAATTCTGATTTTGATTATCAAAAAGTGTGGTTATTGGGCAGATTTTTTTCCTTGCGCAATACTATTACTTTAAGTACTTTTATTGCAGGATTTATAAACTAATACATTTTGACATTTGCATCACATAATCAGACGTATATGAATGGATTTTCAGTAAGGTTCCCTCATGTTTGCTTTTATTAACACTATTGATTAGGTTTAGTGTAGGTGGTAAAATACACCTGAAATGGGTGCTATTTTCATGTTTCTTGCAACACACTGGATTCACTCTCTCTTGTTTCATGCAAACATCTTGCATCTCAGTTCAGAATTAATATTAGCCTACCGTAATACTGTTGCAGTGTTCATCTTGTTGCTAGGCTAACTATTTTCCACATTGTAATGGACTATTATTTCTTAGCAGAAGGTTTAAAATAATATTTGAGAATGTTTTAAATGAATGTACTATTTCATTTTTTTTTTATTATATGTTTATTTTAATGTGTTACTTGCCTTTTTTTGTAATTGTTTGTGAAATTTACTAGCAATGACTGAGTGAAAATTGCTTCTTTGCAAATAGACTCAGGGCAAGAACTACGGGTTTTGTAAACACTTTAACCGATAGACAACAAGGTTTAGAAAGATGAACATAAATGAGAAATGTCATAACTAATCCTCATTAAATGTCTTTTTCATGCTCAAGAAAAGATTTAACAGATTTCAGTTTGTTTTTTTAAGTCTTGGCCTGTAGGTTAATGATTCTTGTTTGGCTGTGGGGTTATTGCTTTCTCTCGCTGCTGACTGCATCTATATTGTAAAGCGTGAACAGGGAGACGGAGCTGAAGACCTTAATTAACTCAGCTCTAATTGTTGTGATGATCAGGACTTCAGGAGGAAGAGGAATAAATAAAGAAACAAAAAGCTATAAACTTTGAAAGTTTAACCTGATATGAAAAACATCATGTTTATAAAACAGTGAGAACTTTTGCAATGGCAGAAACATGAAAGTCTTTTGAAACGGTGCATATGCCATTTTAGGGACATGATCGATAACTTGAAATAATATTAAAGGTATCAGGGATATAGAAAACCATAATACATCAATCTCAATGGTAGTCCAGAAAAATTGTAAATGCTAGAAGTAAGCATTAATAATACTAATATTTTCTTCTTATTATTGAGGATTTTATTGATTTATAATTTTATGATTTTTTTTTCATGGTTGTTTCAGTAAGTCTTAATTTTGAATAGAAGGGATTTCTGACTATATCTTGCCCACATGTGACATTTCTCCTAACAAGGTTTGTCTGTGGTATCCACTAATGGCAGATTGATTCTATGACGTGATAAAAACCTTTCTTCTATTTTGTGTCTTTAATGATTCTCTTATGTCTCTATCAGGTTGGCATTTCCCTGCGGGACATGTGTGATCTTCTGTCCACCCTTGTGTGTATGTGTGTGTGTGTGTGTGTGTGTGTATGCGTGTGTGTGTGTGCGTGTGTGTCACTGAGACCTGTTGAAGCGGCTTGAGTAGAAGCCTGATCAATTTAGAGCACACTGTGTATATCAGAGGAGAGAGAGAGAGAGAGAGAGAGAAATGTTAGAAATAAAGAGAAGAAGAAAATGGTGAGATTAGGAGACAATGTGTTTAAGCATGAATATAATGTAAAAGCTAAAGAATGTTGGAAATGAATTAGTGTTTGTCATAGAAAGGAATAACAATGTAGGGGAAAGGGACATTTAGCCTCAATTAAATCCACTTATTTTTCCACTGTAAGAGAGTGATTAGTTGGAAAATGGCAATATAAAATGGCATTCCAAAGCTATTTTACTTCTTTGATATAACATATTTATGAGCAAGCTACAATATTCAACGATACAAAGAATATTTAGGATGGTATTTTATCCATCAGGCATTGACATTCAAAAAGTTTTTTTGACCTGAATGTGACGACTGAAACTGATTCAGTGAATTTTATTCACTCTTTGGAGCAAAGTAATTCTGTTTGGAAATGTTAGTGGCAAAGAAATGACACAGTTCAGCTTCAAGTGATCTAGTCTTAAATGTACATCCTTGTTATCAATCAGTTTCACTGGGATTCTCTCTCTCACCCACATTTTATTTAGATCATGACTGAGCATCCTCTTGACCAGACTTAAACTCTAGGGCTGCATCCGAAAGCCTATGCAGCTGATTTGCTGCCCCGTTGCAATGACTTTGCAGGCAGTCTTTTTTTCACAAAGACACCTCATGAAACTGTTTTCGGACAGGCTTCTGAGGCGGAGTAACGGTTTAATGATCTACAATAAAATTGAATGTGTTTTGATGATAACTAAACAAATATTAAATTATTATAATATTGATTTCTCACAAGAAATAACATCAAAGTGCAAAAAGTTATTCAGAAACATTCATTTACACCCCAACTGACCACCAAACGCAACTTTCAGATGTCATCTTTACATTTTTATCCCAACCATCACGCACAGAACAAGACAATGTACAGGATTGTGAGAAAACAAAGGCAGTGAAGTATACATCTATGCTGCCTTCAAAATTCGATCAGAAGTAGATACAGTACCTCCGGAGACAGGAAGTGAAGCAGAATTTGTATTCTGGAAGACACGTTTTTACTACTCGTAGACTTACTGTTGCCTCTGTTCTGTGGTCATTACCCTTTTTTTGTTTATATGAAGAAAAGTGAGCCATTCTGGTGTCTGTCTGTCTGTCTTCAGGGTCTCCATGGAAACTGCAATTGAAAAATGGAAAATTGTTGCATTTATTTTCCAATTGAACAATTTTATTAAATGACCTGCAGACGTAATGTCAGAAATCACAAGCTTGTCAGGTTCTAACTTGTTTTTCCACGTCAGAAAGCAAAACCAAATTGCCAAAAGGGACAGGAAATGTGACGCCCCATAAAAAAGCATTTGAGTGATAAGGGTAAAGTAAACACATGGGAAACTGGTGATTGTGTGCGAATTTGTGTGTGCGTTAGTTGAAATGTCCACAGGGTCATGTGAGATGCGTGTAGCACAGAAACAGACAGACAGTTGCATGTTTGCTTTTAGGCTTGTGTTACATCAAACGCTGCTTTTGCTGCTTTGAAGTGTCAGACTTTAACCAGTGGCACCCTTCTGCCCTTAAACATTCAGACAGCAGCACTTTACACTCTTTTCCTCCTCCCCTTCTCTCCATCCTTTTGCTCTCTCTGTCTCCTGTTATGCGTTTCATAATTTCATGTCACTCACATAAATGGAGCATAACTCTTTACAGATGTTTTATGTATGAGTAGACTGATAACATCACGGTGCGGTGCACTTTAACAGTCTTTTTTATGCATATGCTGTTTATGCATGTTCAAAGTGAATAACAGTACATTGTACCTATCCCTTTATACAGTATAGCTATCATAGTGATAGTGCTTAAAGTAAATTTTCAGCTTTTTGTGCTTTGACTGTATATGCAATGATAAATCTTTCTTTGTGTTACACTGAAGAAGGAAAATCATAGTGTTTTGGAAGAACATGAGTGAGTAAAGGATGTCAGAATGTTAATTTTGGGTCTTAAATAAAGCTAAAACCTCCTAACCTCTTCGGATTGATGTGAATAGGACCTGTCTGTGCTGGAAATGAAGTGACGTGGCTCCATATCAGTATCTCCACTGCCCTCCTATTCAGAAATGGACAGAATGGGCTATAGACAAATGGACTAAGCTGTGGAAGAATTGCCCTCTTTTTTGTAGATAACCACAATGACACTCTATCCTTTGAATAGGCTATTTATTCCACCTGGCCATCCAGAAGAGGATGGGTCACCCCTTTTGAATTTTGGTTATTTGTGAGGTTTCCTATTTGCACTCAAAAAATATTTCCTATAGCCACTGGAAATGATTTAGACAACCTGTATTATTAAACATTATGGAGCCAAAGTAAAGTGTAGTTGAATAATGATAATGCTCAGATTTAATGTGATGAAATGATTTCAGTTTTCCCAACTACTTTCACTTCTTAAAGAAGAACCCCACCGTGAATCATTTCTACTGACATTAACACCAATCTAGACTAGTATAACACCTTTTATGTCTCGTGCATATGAAATCTTTTTATTTAGTAGGATGTTTTATTGAATTATTATTTAAGCTAATATTATCCTTAACTATTTTTGGCACATTTTGTTATTTTACTCTTTAGTCTTTTTTTAGTTTTTGTTTTTTTGAATGTGCAAATCGAGAACTTTAACAAATATTTTTTGGGCCTCTCTTTATTAGCACTCACTCTGTCTGATGAGTGGCCTGGACTTGTGTAACAAGCTGCGGCTTGTCAAAGACTAGCATTAGAGTTTAAACTGCATTTCACCTCTGCTGTTATATTAAATATGGATCAGTATTTGTTCTTGATGCAGAAAGAGCAGAGAATCCTGCTTTACACAAATAAGTGTTAACAAGCCAGCAGTTACGTATAGTTACCACAGCCATAAGGCCATCAGTCATTCCTAAGCTGGACTTAAAGGGTTAGTTCACCCAGAAATGAATATTAGGCTGTGTTTTACTCACCCTAGAGACATCCTAGGTGTATATAACTTTTTTTTTTCTTTCAGACAAATCCAGTCTGAATTATATAAAAAATTGTCTTTGATTTTTCAAGCTAATTAAGTGTTTATTGCCACTCAGTGGGTGTTGCATGCATCAGTCCAAAATAAGTGAAATAAAAAGCACCCATCCATAAAAAAGTGTCCCACACAGCTTCGGGGGGTGAATAAAGGCCTCCTGTGGCGAATCAATGTGCTTTTGTAATAAAAATATCCATATTCAAAATGTAATAATCACTTTAATCTAGCTTGCACTCACTGTTGTAAATCGAAGCAGCTGATGACATCTGCGGTCAGCGTTCCGCATGCACCGGTGAGTTTGGTGAAAACCAATGTTTGTTTACAGGATCAAATGAAGTAAAGTTTCTTTACTTTAGCAAAGGAAAACCAGTCTCATATCTCAGTCTTATATTGAAATCCTCTGACATTCTTCTTTAAAAATCCTAGTTTTGTATTTCTAATTAATGACTATTGTGTTATTTTGATCTGCAATGGAGAGAAATTTTTGTATTAATAATGTGTGTTTGTGTGTGTCTGTGTGTGTGTGTGTGTGTGTGTGTGTGTGTGTGTGTGTGTGTGTGTGTGTGAAAGAGAGAGGGAGAGAGAGAGAGAGAGATATTAAGTCAAAACATGAAATGCATTTGTTACAAATTACCAGAAAACTTCAAACATGCATCATCAGTAGAGTTGTACCATGCTTTAGGCCAAAATGTAGAGCTCACTCAACCTTTTTCACCGGAACATCATTTGGCATATTAATTTAACATAGAAAATGAATTGGTGTATAATTCAATATATTTGAAGATCAAAGATACAGACAAATTATAATTGAACAAACTTATAGTCATGGTACATCTGTCAATTTTTATCTGTTTCTCATTTCAGTTCTTTTTTCACATGTCAGTCAGTCATTTTTCCTGGTAATTAAGTAAAACAATCACAACAACAACAACAAAAATCCATTGCAATCAATAAAAATTTCCATCAGTTTGCCATGTTCTCTGGTATCTTATACACAAAATGTGTAATATTTAATATTTCTAATATTGTAGTGTTTCTAAAATAAGTTCCTAACTACTGGATATTAATTTAATTTATGTTCTACAAATGTGAAAGCAGCAGAAGAAGACACTACTGGTTTGAGATTATACAGCCACACAGATTTTTGTTTTTCATAAGCATAAGGACATATATAATGAATTTAATATTGACCAAATAAAAAATAAAAATAAATTGTATATATATATATATATATATATAAAGGCACGAGCCGCAAAACGCTATGAGGAACGATGTGCCCAGTTGATGTGCCTTTATAGCTTCCTGGTCACTTATGTCGCCCCGCCCGTGACGTCACGCTCTTCTATAAGACAGATTACACATGATATTCAGAGTCGCTCACGCTAAACGTGTTCCCCACAGCGTTTTGATGCAGTGTCTCATTCCCTCGAGGAACCATGGTTACATACATAACCTAGAGACGTTTTTTTTTATCCACTAAAAAATACCTTCTCATTTGTCCGAGTCATTTGTTAATGAATCGGAATATTTTTAATCACTAAGAAGAATAATTTAAGCAGATCATTTAGTTCTATGCGACGTTGTTTATTTTTGCAGACTCCACTATATCTGTTTGCAGGTCACAAGTACAAACAGGTCAATAGAAAGACGTTTTATACCACTGTTTTGCGACACCGTCTTTTATAATATGCCATTCAATACTGACTGCAAGCTCGCAAATAGGTATTCGTTCAAGCAGTGAAACAAAACGTAGCGTAAATAAGAAGATGCACAAGAACACGACGCTCAGAAAGGAAGACAATTCTCCAGCAGGTTTTATTCGTTATTTAGATATTTTTCCTTTCCCGAACTTACAAGTTATTAGTGTCAGAGCCCAAAGGTTCAACACATTTTTTCTGGATGCACCTGTAGGTATGTTAGTAAGTTACTTTCACTATTCTAGTTTCAGCAGGCTTATGACCTCAAACATGCTCCCCAATTTAGATTTGTGAGCTGGAGGACTCACCAACTGAAGGCCCAATACAGCCATGGAAACACTCCACAAAACACCTGACAGACCTGCTCCTGTTCAAACACCTGCTGCAGGAATCACAGTCTACCATCAGGGGTTAGGGGCACTGACTTTTTTTTCTCTATGACACTGCTGTATATGGAGAGTTATAAAAAAACATGTGAAGTTGGACACGGTAGAAGAGCATTGCTGCAGGAAACAGAAATAGTTTATAAGTGGAGCACTGTGTCTGTGCATGTATGAGCTGGAGTTCATTTCAAGTGCTTACAAATGAAAACATTGCTTTTTCATCTTGTGCATTGGCCTTAAAATGTCTTGACCCAAATGCCATCTGTTAAGCTTTTTTGTTATAAGGCATTAGTCACTTCATCTCCAGCAGCTTCAGTTTACAAATGTAAATCATTTATGCTGAAAATACTAAAGCTAGTTAGTGCTAATTCTGCACTTATCCAGCTGGGGGATCAGCATAGCTTTGCTGTTAAGCTAGTTGACAAAAATGATCTTGCCGGTTAAGCTAGATATAAAATCGCATAGGGACACCAGCATACAAAGTTTAGGACCTGCAGCATACAGTATGCTGGTCAAGCAGGCTGCATACATCTTTTTGTTCTATTTCAAACTATAAATGCTTCTCTCTGACCAGGATCCTCTAAATCTTTCATAAGCACAGGGAGGTCAAAGGTCAGCTCCCCTGTAAGTAGATATGGCATTTTGGAGTTAAATGACAGGTAAATAATTGATGCAACATGTCATGGTTCGTGGGCATGCTCTGGGGGAACTTGTCTACTGTATAATTTAAATTGTTAGGCCTTTATCAAGAGAAATATGAAATATTCATCTCCGCTGGAGACCACACCACCCCAGAGTTTCTGATCATAGCAGCAGCACCACATAGATTCCGACAGCTTCTAGAACAGAAACACGTATTAAAAGACACACCAGCCACTGGGTTATTGATGTTTAATGGAGGAGAGTAGCAGCCTTTTGGGAATTAAAATGGCAATTCCCCTTTTAAAGGCTGTGTTCCCTTTAGCTGAATAGATTAATGGCCTCCATAGTGTAAGTATCTGGGATTACTCCAGTTACTGTGAACTTCTTCAGAGTCCCATTTTAGAGTTTCAGTATGATATAAGGACACATAGGTTATTCAAGAACATCAGAGCTAGGGGCGGGCGATATGTCCAAAGTCTTATTTCACAGTATGATAAATTTTATTTCAACAATAATGATATATGTATGCATGTATCATGATTGTTTTATTTTTATATATAAACAAAGAAGCAAAGAGAACACTCGAGAAGTGTTAAAGATATCTTAATGCCCTTTTTGATTTTGGGTCTTAACAAACTTTCCTTTCACATCTTTATTAAGGTCAACAGATTTTACTAATAGACATACAAAGTTCGGTGTAAAACAACATGAAGCCGTAATTTTTCTAAATTAATTTTACCCTCCTATAATTTGGCTCTGTATCTCAGGTGACAATGGTCATTTTGAGCCACCTCTGCTAAATAGTGGATTACACAGTAATTAGGCATCCATGACAATTAATATTTTGGCTTTCATCACTATACATGTTAATCATTCTTCAGAAAAAAATAGACATAATCAAAAATTTGAGCCAGGGACCTGGAAGTCCAGTTGTCACAGAATGAACCTTTACTCATCTTCCACTCTGATGTCTTTGAAATGTTTTATTTGAGATGTTATTTTTCAGTAAAATCATTATATGAGTAATTTTATTACTCAATCACCATATCCTATAATTAATTTCTTTGTTTTTTTCTTTGATTAACAGTCCTAGTAGTTGTGCATATCAGATGCAAGTGCAATACATCCGGCTCTGTTTAGTTAGTCCACAGACTACACGTTTGAAGAATCAGTTGAAAGGTGAAAGTGTTGTTCATTCTGTGAGATGCTATCCAGGGCTGTATGCTAAACACAGCTCTTTCCACACAGCTGGGTTTAGCACTCTCTTCCCTGGAGACTCGACAGAGAACGGTGTTTAGAATCAAATTCCCAAGAGATCACACACTTCTGCAGGGAGCCCAAGGGATGTGTTTTTTGCTCAAGGTGATTGAGACAGGCTAAGGTTAGTTCTAACGATAACCTCTGAATTAAGCTGAATCACAGGTGTCTTTTATGGTGTGGGTGTTGGGAAGTTTTTGGAATGGCTGAATTTGTTTCTCGTGGAAGGTGTGTGGAAATTGTCTGAGAATTTTAATTCCATTAGTGTGTTACAATGAGATGTGGTCATGCACTAGAATTGGCTGTTATTGGTGATTTGTGGATGATGTTGAGTGTTGGAAAAAATTTGTTTAAAATACACTACCATTTTGAGTCAGTACTTTTTTTTTTTTGTAAGGAAGTTCATACTTTTATTCAGCAAATATGCATTATATTGATCAGAAGTGATAGTTAAGACACTTATAATGTTACAAAATAAATAAATGCTGTTCTTTTGAACTTATATTCTTCAAAGAATCCTGTCCATTGAAAAACCTATTATTAACAGTTTTCAAATAATATTTAGCAGCACAACTGTTTTCAACATTGAAACATAAGAGCTGATTTGTGGCTTCTGTCAGCCGGAAACGGGGCTGTGAACGATATCAAACAGACGAGCTGAACACTCTGAAACCTCTACAAGTACATGTTCGAAAGTGATATGTGTCCTTATATGTGCCTTTTATTACCTCAACATATCTCCCTGTAGCACCAAAAAAATTGAAGTGAATGGATCCTTATTGATTGCAATAAGCATGGCAAATGACCCCTGAGGTATTTTTAGATGCCGACCATATGACTGAGAAGGAAGCAACCACTGATTTCCATGAATGAAGAATGAGTGGCTTTTTAAAGCCTTAAGATGGATGTGTGCTTCAGGGTGGGTTGGTAATTACTTATGCAAAGGGTCTGGAGTGAGAGGATCTGTGATTGAATTGTTTGCTGACGGAACGGCCTCTGCCATCCTTAAAGAGCATAACGCCATAAATCATGCGCACAGATCCCAGTCGCCTCCCACGACACTCCTAATTTCTTTCACCCTGCTTCTATTTCCTTAAAGAATTTCTCACTACATAAATTGACGTGCAGCATGGAGGAGATGGGAGCAGCGATAATGGTCGTTCCAGGCCTTTGCTGATACTTGGCTAAAGAATAATAGTAGTCAGACCTTTGTGTTCTTGCCAATATGGAGCCGTCATCACGTATAATTTAAATAATCACAGTGCGACCAAATTGATAACATAAGTTATGAGCTTAACTGATACATGTGGGCCGTGAGTGGTGGATCCTCAGGCCTCACATGGAAAGCCTGCTGAGGATGGGAAGTGCTTAAAAGAGCCCACCCATCTAATTTAAAAGGAAAGGCTTCAGATAAATGTAGTGTGAGTTTTTCATATTTTATTAATTTTTCTCACAGATGCTACAACAACACAGAGAGTAGAATGTGCTGTAGTTTGGAGTGGTTTGTCACCAAGAGCACTTGGGGTCATGATCGCAGGGGATGGGGCTTAACTGAAGAGACCTCTTGATGGAATTCATCATGTATCAGTAAACCTTTTAAAGTTAAGTTCAAGACTAATGAGGCACAGTAACTGTGGACATTCTGAAACAGTCCTTATTGACCGTTGTTTTATCAACAAGTTTATTAATAATCTGTGTGTAACGCATTAAAACTCCATACTCATCGGGAAGAAGGAGGCGGGAACCGGCGCACAATCAAAACGAAACTTTAATTATTCAAAATAAACACAAACCAGCACACCAGCCCCTCACGGACGACTGGTGCGCACGAAATAAAAACCAAAACATAAAATAATGTCCCAGGCCTGGTCCTCTCTCGTCCTTCACTATAGTCGCTCCAGTTTTATATCCTTCCATCTCCTATGTGGGACTCGATACCGGCGGTGGGGCGCAGGTGCAGCTCATCTCTAATCACTACACCTGGCCTCACTCCTCGTTCCCACGCCTCTCGGCCCCGCCCCACTCGCCACATACTCCCATCGCCCCTCGCAGGCCGGGGGGTACTCCCGAGACTGCGCTCTACTCCCCCCCCCCTTCCCTCCGGGGGGGACCGCTCACGGGGACCTGCGGGAACCTGGGGGTAGGACAGACGAGGCGAGAGAAAAGGAGATGGAAGGAGGAGCGACAGAGACGGTTTCCAGACGCACTGCTGCTTGGCCCTCCACCAGCTGGATGATCTCCTACGCGGTGCCTGGCGGTGGCACTGGACGGCCCTCGGCGGACGGCACGACACTCCTCCGCCGCCCGATGGACGACGACGGCTCCTCCGATTTTGGGCAGCGGCAGGAGCCCCCCGTTCCCTGCCCCTCCGGATTCCATCGCGGAGGCAGCAGGCTCCGGCCCCCTGGCGAACGGCGCCGACTCCTCCGAGCCCACCGCCTCGAGCGTCCATGGCAGCACATACCTCGCCAGCTCGAGGGCACCGCGGATTCACCACAGCGGCGAGGGATCTTCAGAAGCGTCCCTCCTTCTCCCGGGCTTCGGCACCACTGTAACGCATTAAAACTCCATACTCATCGGGAAGAAGGAGGCGGGAACCGGCGCACAATCAAAACTAAACTTTAATTATTCAAAATAAACACAAACCAGCACACCAGCCCCTCACGGACGACTGGTGCGCACGAAATAAAAACCAAAACATAAAATAATGTCCCAGGCCTGGTCCTCTCTCGTCCATCACTATAGTCGCTCCAGTTTTATATCCTTCCATCTCCTCCGTGGGACTCGATACCGGCGGTGGGGCGCAGGTGCAGCTCATCTCTAATCACTACAGCTGGCCTCACTCCTCGTTCCCACGCTTCTCGGCCCCGCCCCACTCGCCACACTGTGTAATCATAAAATCTCCATAACTATGGGAAGAAGGAGAAGGGAACCCGGCGGACAATCCAAATGAAACTTTAATAATTCAAAATAAACACAAAACAGTGCATCAGCCCCTCACGGACGACTGATGCGCACAAATAAAAAGCAAACATAAACTAAAACCCAGGCCTGGTCCTCTCTCGTCCTTCACTGTCGTCGCTCCAGTTTTATATCCTTCCATCTCCTCTGTGGGACTCGAGACCGGTGGTGGGTCGCAGGTGTCGCTCATTTCCCAATCACTCCACCGGCCTCGCTCGTTCCCACATCCTTCGGCCCCGCCCCACTCGTCACAATCTGATACATGGGAACAGTTGCGGTGTAGATTTCAGTGTTAAAATGAAACTGATGGCAATACGGATTAGCAATGAAATGAAGGTCAATAAATTATGACAGAATTGTCATTTTTGCGTGTACTGTCCCTTCAATTTTAATCAGCTAGCAGATTTAGAACGTAAAAATCGACAGTAAATGGGGACTAGAATTGCACACCATGCATCTTAAATAGAACCAGCATGCAAATTTACTATTACCTCTCTGTGACTTCAGACTGAATTCAGACAAGCTATGTAAGATTCGTACGTAATGCAAATCTGTGCCGGCAGTGCTATAGCTAGCAAGTGAACATTCCTTTTAGATTGCTGGCATGTCACAGGCCTCTTTCCTATTTCTGCTTAACTGCAGTGACTAAAATAAACTCCAGTTCCCTCTGGCATGAACTGGGACAGAGCCAGCCTCTTCCTTTCTCACTGAACTGAACATTAATCTACACAGCCGTGTCAGGCGCTAGCTAACTTGCGCTCGCTTCAGCCACACAGGGTTCCGTGACAGTGTCCACTGTCTGGCCTCTTAAGGCATTTCAAGTTTACAAAGGAATACAGCTGAATTATTTTAACCTCGTTTGTCAGTTAAAAGTGGAAACAGATCTTAACCTATTAACTGGAGTGCTGTTTTGTTCGAGGTGTGAGTTTCACTTTGTTTCAAAGAGTGTTGGGTGGAGAAAGCGCATGTTGTGATGTCATTACATGGATTAGCTCATGAAAATTAATTGCATAAATGTATACAGAAATGTTTGCTTTGATAAATAGTCTTGTGTTGATATTTAGATCTGTTTTGTATTTTATTGTATGAATTATATTTTATTGAATGACATTTTATTTTATTAATTCATTTTAATGTAAATCAGCATTAGATGATCCATTATGGGCAGCTGGTCTAATTGTAATATTTTTTACTTAGTTAAAGGCGCAATATGTAATTTTTCTGCTTTAAAAATAGCAGAAATCGCTATATCTATGTTATATATATATTTTAGTTGTGTACTTACATCATCCCGACAGTTTCCACAAACTCTCAAATCCGGAGAAAATTATAGTTTAATTAGAAGACACGGCACGTTTCTTTATTTCCGTTTTGTCGCCCGTCTATGGCGTCATATAAACTTTGACCCCTCTAGTTTATCTAACTTCCTGCTGAACCGCCAAATACAAAGGTGAACAGAAACAAAGACGAGACGAAGAAGAAAAAGTAGTAGCCTTGATTGAGACTATTATATTTAGGGGTTCAAGCACGCAGTGCTGAAACCCTATTGTATTTGTTAGGATTTTTATTATTATTTAGGGGTTCAAGCACGCAGTGCTGAAACCCTCTTGTAATTGTTAGGATTTTTATTATTATTATTATTCTTCTGCCCTAGAACTGAACGTGCAGCCCAAACCGTAAGACCTAGAGAGCTGAAATTTGGACAGATCGTAGAGCTCATTTTGGGGAGAACTTATCAAAGTCTCAGCCCAATCGGCCAAACGGGGGCGCTACAGCGCAAAAAACAAAAATTTTGGACATTTTTGGCCCTAAATCGTAAACCGTTAGCCATAGACTCAAAAACATGGCATTGTTGCAATCCTTGGGTTAGCCCGAACAAAAGTGTATCGCAGCTTTTTTTGCTCTACGACGCACCGTTTTCTCGCAAAATCGAGCTATATCCGAAACCTACTTTTGCGAACTAGTCCTAGGATTTTCAACCAATCAGAACCAAACCACTTCAGAAATATTCCCTGGACACTCAATATCAATAATTATCAAAAAAAAGTTGAAATTTCAATTCTTACGCGAAACGGTACACCAAAAAGCGTCAATGCTAACGTTAGCCAAATGCTATTTTGACTATAACTCTTGAACGGAATGAGATATCTTCACCAAACTCGGTTTACATATGTATGAGCTCAATCTTTGGTCAACTCAAAAAAATTGCGCATCTCTGCCACTTGGGGGCGCTATAAGATAGAAAAAACACATAAATGGCTATAACTAGGCAACTGTTGCCTCGATCGACTTGAAAATTGTTATGCAGTGTCTTGGTCTGAAGGGGCACAAGTACCTATAAGGACATTTGCATATCTAAAAAAAACATGGCCGCCATTGGCCAAACAATTTTAAGCACCTATTTGAAAGGGTTAAGGGAGGTTGTTCGGAACGAAACTCGCTGGGTACGTTCGACTCATGAACCTTAAGGTCTGTAAGAATTTTGAAAGAAATCGGCCACTAGTTGGCGCTAACGAGTTTTATGGCTCTGTAATCACGTGGTGTTTCACATATCAACGCAATATGCATATCATTTGATAGATCTCCTCATATTGCACAACTTTGCCTCAAGAACCATTGCTGTCAATCAAATCGTTCAATTGTTATTCACAAATATGTTAAAAACCTACTTTTGCGAACTAGTCTTAGGTTTTTTACCCGATCGGAACCAAACCACTGCAGTAATATTCTGTGGACTCTCTAGATCAATAATTATTAAAAAATGTTGAATTTTGTACTTTGGTTAGCTGTAAAGGGGTAATTTAGAAAAATGGGTGTGGCCAAACATACCTCAAAGCCTATAAACCTAAAGGAAAACTCAAAACTTTATGAAACTCAGTGAAATCATGTAACAGGTGACTCTTAACAAGCATGCAAAGTTTCATGGAGATCGGACCATAGGTGGCGCTATAACAGTAGAAAAGGTCTCAAAACAAAAGATTTTTATGGTAAATGGCCTCAAATTGTTTGAAAATGCTCATATATTCACTCACAAGCACTAGATCTTCATATCATATGATAGATCTCCTCATTCTGAACAACTTTGCCTCTGGGACCAATGTTGTCAATAAAGCTGTTAATTAAATATTCAAGATTGTTTTAAAAAGTTACTTTGGCATACTACTGATAGGGTATAAGATGAAAATCAATAAAACCACTGAAGTACAATTCTCTAGACTCTGAAGGTCAATAATTATAAAAAACATGTTGAACAATTGCATTTAGACAACTATAAACCAGTGATTCTATAATATGTTATTTGCATAGTGTACACAAAGGCTATTAATACAAACAGAAATCCCACAAATGATCAAAACTGTGTAAAATAATGCATGATTTCATTATAAACAAGCATGCAAAATTTAAA